>NC_057805.1:267294067-267328064 GCF_018294505.1 Triticum aestivum | reverse complement strand
CTGCCCCGCGTCCGTCGCCGCCTCCCCGATCGCCGTCCTCCCGCGCCGGCCCCGCCGTCTCCTCCCTCGCCGCCATCGCCCTCCGTCGCCGGCAGCCGCGTCAGCTCCGGCGAACCCTAGCCCGATCCTGATCGGGTCAGCCCGAAGGTTGACTTTTCTTCTCCTCTCCCGAAAAATCCCAAGTCCTGTGAATTATACAGTACATGCTCATGTTTTTCGCATCATAACTCTCTGCATATAGCTCCGTTTCGTGCGTGTAATATATCGAAATGTTCGCCTCAAGATGCTCTTCATTTTGTTCCAATGCACCATGTTCATTTGAGTCCATCTTGATGCCCAAATCTCTGGTGCAAGAGTGCTAATTGCTGTTACCTGTTGTTACTTATCAGAACATGAGGATTTGTTATTTTTGTTGCATTTAATCTGTGCATCTTATGAGTAGGAGATCTACATTTGTTTTGATGTATGCCATGCCATCTTTACAGAGGTGTATGCCATGTATTTTTGTGATCTCTGTGATGACTAGCACAAGCATGCAAACTAGGCTTCGTAATGTTTCTGATTTCAGGGACTTTGTAATTTTACCAAGTCTGTGACTGCTGTTATTTTGTTGCTATGTATCCATGTGGCTATAGAGAGATCTATGCTCCTTTTGGAGATGTTCAGTAAGGATGTTTTGTAGATATTGTTGTAATTGATCCATTCATGCCCTTGTTTGCAATTATGGACTGACATAGCATGACTCAATCTTGCTCTACTTTTGCTATAAAATATTTCTGGCAGATTGTTTACGTGTTATTCAATTTTGCCAAGCTTGTTATAGTTGATCCATACATCCTATGTACTTTCTCTTGCCATGGATAGCTTCATAAACATGCCATCTTTCTGTAGGTATGCCTGTTTTGTCATAGATTGCTTTGTGCTTAGTGCATCAAGCTCACTAAGATGCCTTCATATTATTGTTTCTGCCATGCTCTGTTTTCTGCCAAGTCTGAAACCTGTTAACGAAACTTGCTATGTTTACATGGTTGCCATCATATCGTCTGGTCCTTTTTCGCTTATGGTAAGTAAGGGACTTTTGTCATATGCATTGCCATGCCTTGTTTTGCCATGTTCAGTTCCTGTAGCATGTTGATTTCGTGCTCTGAACATTGCTACCTGATGCTGTTTCAGTCATGTCCAGTAATTTCACCAAGTCTGTGAACCTGTTATCTTTTGCACTTTTGCCATGCCTGTTTGAACCTGCTGTGGTGTGACCTAGCCGTAGCTCAGTGTTCATCTTTTGTCAAGCATCTCCTGTAGATTACTGTCATATGACTTGTTGCTACGTTGGAGTGCTGTAGCATTGTTACTTCTTGCATTCTAAGTGCTATCATGCGGTTAATCGCAGATTCGTGTCATTCTTGTTTTGCTTGCCATTTGCAAACCGTGCATCCGTTTCCGGTGATCTTTATATCGATTTCAACCGAAATCATCTCATCTTTCCAGTGGCATGCTTGGTTTGCCAAGTTACTTCCTTGTTCATCATTTTTCGTCTGGAGCACGCATATGCATCGCATATCATATCTTGCATATCATTCATGTATTGCATCATGTTGCTTGTGCATTCCCCGTGATTGATTGTGGTTCCGTTGCTTGTGTCCTTGTTTTGGGTAGAGCCGGGAGACGAGTTCGTGAATGAGGAACCTGTTGAGTACGCTTACGAGGATCAAGCTTTCGACAACTCTGAGAACCTTGCAGGCAAGATGACCATACCCTCGAAATCACTTCTATCTTTGCTTTGCTAGTTGTTCATTCTATTGCCATGCTGCGCTACCTACCACTTGCTATATCATGCCTTCCGTATTGCCATGTCAATCCTCTAACCATCCTTTCCTAGCAAACCGTCGTTTGGCTAAGTTACCGCTTTGCTCAGCCCCTCTTATAGCGTTGCTAGTTGCAGGTGAAGTTGAAGTTGGTTCCATGTTGGAACATGGATATTTTTGGAATATCACTGTTGAGGATATAACCATTAGAGTCACCCGCCCAGGAGGGGCCGGGTTACGTCATAATGATCATCACGTGAAGCCCAGTACCAAGCTTGAGGATGGCGGTTCAGTAATGGGCTTAAGACCCGGAGGCGGCTTAAGACCCGGAGGCGGCTTAAGGCCCGTAGTGATAAACCGCCGTTATAGAAAGACTTGTAGTGTAAGGCAAGAATAGTTAGGAGTCCGAGCCGGACACTGTTATAAGCCGGCTGAGACTCTGAGAGCCTCTGGGCGTCAACCTCTCTATATAAAGGGACGACCCGGTGGCGGTTCAGGACAAGCAACATCAGATCGATAGCCAGGCATAGCGGTTAAGCTCCCTGGTCATAGAAACCCTAAGTAATTCCACCTCAACTGGAGTAGGCTTTTACCTTCACCGTAAGGGGCCGAACCAGTATAATCCTCGTGTCCTTTGTCCCGTTTAACCCCTTTAAGCTTCCTAGCTGCGATGGCTCCACGACCAAGTCCTGGCACGAGGACATCTGTCGTGACAATTCCACGACAGTTGGCGCCCACCGTGGGGCCAGCGCATGGTGGATTTGAGTTCTTGAAGGGCAGCTTCGAAGGGCTCAAGGGATACGCTGTGGGCCGGATGACCAAGAGTTGTCGCGGCAAGCTCTACATCGACGATGCAAGCTAGGGCCCCGACGCCGGCTCAATCGAGTACGGGTATCGGGTCCCCTTCGGCGGAATCCACGTTTTCATAGGCAAGATTGGCGAGCCGGGCCCTGAGCCGGACCTCTGCGCCAACCTCATCGAGATGGCTCAGCGTGCGAGACCCGCCCGGACTCTGCCTGCCTTGAAGCGTGCTTTCGTGGGATGCGTCCATGGAGGACTCTCTGAAGGATCTGGATCTGGCAATGAGACGGCCGCTCGCTCTGACGGCGAGTCGTCCACGGATGAGACCAACTCGTTATACCAGCTTCAAGATGGCAGGCTCAGGGGTTGTTCCGATGGTGACAGTATTCCGGACCCCTTTGAGCCTCCGATCCGGGTTGGAATCTTCATGGCCGGCGCACAACCTGTTCAAAACTCCGCCACTGGGGCAGGAGGCCCTGTGCACTCGCCGGCTCAGGTGCTGATGGATCTCACAGACAAGATGACGGCCCTGTTAACCGCTACGGTCGCCCCAGCGGATCAAGCTCAACATGATGCGGAGGTGGCACAGCTAAAGTTGGATATAGCAAGAGCCAAGGAAGATCTGGCAGCGGAAGGGATCAGGATGGCTGCAGAGCGAGCGGCTCTCGACGCCCAGACTCAGCTGATTCAGGTGCAATATTTCCGGCTCACGATGGATCAGAACGCATCCAATGAGATCATGAGAAGGAGGCATCAGAAGGCTCAATCTCCACTCCCTCCGGTTTACGATCCTCGAAACCTCTTCAACACGCCTGGTGCAGGGCCCAGTAACCCGCCGGAGACCATGGCACCCGGGGCTTGAACGCCGATTCAGCCACAAGTGATGGGGCCTCCCTGTGTGAACACTACCCCCCCTCAGTATGTGCCGATACCACCGGGTCATTATGCCAACCCGTTGGAAAACATGATCGCCGCAGCGGCGCGACTGGCAGCTCTTCCAATCGAGGGCGACTCTCCAACGGCGGTCGAAACCCGCCGGGTGAGAGAACTTCTTCAAACGGCTCTGGCGCAACAGGAGGCATACTCATATAGCCGGGACAGGATTCATTCAACCCCTCGTCCAAACCGGAGCCTAAGTTATAGCAGGCACATGATCTCAGCGACCGGCTCAAGCAACGTCCGGCGCCGTGACTTGCCAGCTAGCCACGGCCCGGCACATAATGAAGCCGTTAACATGGTAGACCATGACAGAGCACGACAAGAGGCAGAGCAGGCGGCTCAGTTGACAGCTTACCAGCCACTCCCGGCTTATCCGACGGCTTCTATCGACGCGGGTATACCTACGAGGACCGGAGGCGTCCCTTGTCTAGTGCCGGCTCTTCGTAATGAACGTTTGCCCAAGGATTTCAAAGGACCTAGGAAGGTACCTAATTACACGGCTGATTTACAACCCGGAGCATGGATCGAGAGCTACGAGATGGCTATGGAGTTACTGGAGGTTAGTGAAGCGGCAATGGCCAAATAGTTCACCATGATGTTGGATGGGACTGCCCGCACTTGGTTGAAAGGACTGCCGCCTAACTCCATCGGGTCATGGGCCGAGCTAAAACCCGGTTTATCCAGAACATCAAAGATACATGTAGGCAATCTATGTCCATTGTGGATTTGACTAACTGCAAACAGCAAGAGGGCGAGTATACAACCCATTGGGTTCGTCGGGTCAAAGAGATAATACATTCATCTGATAAGATGGATGCCGGCTCTGCAGTCTTAATGTTGGAGCAGAATTGTTGTTTTGCGCCCCTGAAGATGAAGCTCGGGCGGCTCAAGCGCGATTGCAATGATATGGGTACGCTGATGGCGGCTCTGGTCAAGTACGCCGACTCTGATAGTACCAAGGATCCCGCGTCGGATGATGAAAGGACAGGGAAGGGAAAACGGAATGGCAATGGCAAGGGCCCTCAGCATAACCCGGCGAACCAGGGAGGTAACAAGCGTAAGGCTGATGGCAGTGTTGAGTTTGTGGCCAACGCCAATGCGCAGGGTAACAACCACCGACATAAGGGGAGACCACCTCCCCGAGCCAGCGGGTCAGGCCCGACGCTTGAGCAATTGTTGAATGAGCCATGTCCAAGGCATGGCTCTAGGGATAAGCCGGCCACTCATCTATGGAAAGACTGCGCAATCATGAAAGCCTTCAAAAATTCCAACGCTTTTAATGGCAACAATGGGCAAGGCGGCGGCTCAGGAGCCAGCGGCTTTCATGGCCCGGGCAGCGGCTCAAATTCCAATTCTCAGAATTTTCAAGGGGGCTTTAATCAGCAGTCTGGCCAGGGTAATCAGCAGTAGCAGGGGGATACCAGACCAATCCAAAGCAGCTTAATGGTGGGCAGTATCATGTGTTTACTACCAGTCTGTGCAAGCGAGACCAGAAGCTTCATAAGAGGGCTGTAAATGCTGTTGAGCCGGCGGTTCCCCGTTATTTGAGATGGTCTGAACAGCCTATTGTGTGTGGAGTAGAGAAGATCACCCTCCCCGGGTTGATAATCCGGGTCACCTGGCCTTGGTGGTGGCTCCTCAGGTTGGAGGGTACGAATTCACTAAAGTGCTCATGGACGGAGGCAGCAGTATCAACATCCTCTATTATGAGACCTTCTGTCGTATGGGACTACCTGATAAAAACCTCAGCCAGTCCAACACTGTTTTCCATGGGGTGGTGCCTAGTAAGTCGGCGTACCCAGTCGGTAAGATCGAGCTGGAAGTAGCCTTTGGAGATGAGTACAACTACAGAGCGGAAAAACTGACGTTTGAGGTGGTTAAAATAAGAAGCCCGTACCATGCTCTATTTGGGCGGCTGGCTTACGCCAAGTTCATGGAGCGGCCGTGTTACGTGTATTTGCAGCTCAAGATGCCGGGTCACAATGGGACCATTACGGTTCATGGCAGCCGAAAGATAGCCTTGGAATGTGAGGAAGGTGACGCTGCTTATGCTGAGTCTGTTTGTGCGACAGAGGAATTGAAGTTTTACAAAGATAGTGTTGACCCGGTAGATATGACGTCTTTGAAAAAGCCAACCACGGAGCATGAGCCGGCAATGAAATTTAAGTCAGCGGGTGAGACTATACTTGTTGATTTTGTTCCAGGTGACTCATCTCAGCAGTTCAGCATCAGTGCCACTCTGGATCCGAAATAGGAAGGCGCGCTCATCGAGTTCATACGTGAGAACAGGGACATCTTTGCATGGAAACCTTCTGACATGCCGGGTGTACCTAGAGAACTCGCTGAGCACACCCTTAATATTGATCCGAAATTTAAGCCGGTCAGGCAATTCCTCCGGCGGTTTAATGAGGAGAGGAGGAAAGCCATTGGTGAGGAGGTAGCCCGGCTCTTGGCGGCCGGGTTTATCATTGAAGTTTTTCATCCAGAATGGTTAGCTAACCCGGTGCTCGTGCTCAAGAAGAACGGCACTTGGCGGATGTGTGTGGACTATACGGATTTAAACAAAGCTTGTCCGGCTGATCCTTTTTCTCTCCCCCGTTTTGATCAAATTATTGATGCTACGGCGGGTTGTGAGCGTTTAAGCTTTTTGGATGCTTACTCTGGATACCATCAGATCAAAATGGCAGTTAAGGACCAGGAGAAGACGGCGTTCATCACTCCCTTTGGAGCCTTCTGTTATGTGTCTATGCCTTTTGGGCTCAAGAGTGCACAGGCGACTTACCAGCGTTGCGTGCAGAATTGTCTTCATAACTAGATTGGGCGCAACGTTCATGCCTATGTGGATGATATCGTGGTTAAATCCAGGGAGAAGGAGACCTTGATAGATGATCTGAGAGAGACCTTTGATAATCTCCGGGTCTACAAGATGATGCCTAACCCGGCCAAGTGTGTTTTTGGTGTTCCCGCAGGCAAGCTCTTGGGTTTTCCGGTTTCTCACAGAGGCATTGAAGCTAGCCCGGAAAAGATCAAGGCAATCACCTCTCTAGCTAAGACAGCGTGCATAAACGACGTCCAGCGTCTGGCGGGTCGCATCGCTGCTTTGAGCCGGTTTATAAGCCGGTTGGGTGAAAAGGCCATGCCACTGTACCAGATGATGAAGAAAACAAATGACTTTATCTGGAATGATGCTGCTAATGCTGCTTTTGAGGATTTGAAAAGACAGCTATCTGAGCCACCAGTCCTTGCTGCTCCTGTTGACAACGAGCCTTTATTGCTGTATGTAGCCGCTAACACACGAGCCGTCAGTGTGGCTGTGGTGGTGGAGCGTAAGGAAGCAGGTAAGGAGTATCCGGTTCAGCGGCCGGTTTACTACGTCAGCGAAGTACTCATTGAGTCCAAACAACGGTATCCACATTGGTAGAAGCTTGTTTATGGGGTATTCATGGCAAGCCGGAAGCTTAAGCATTATTTCCAGGGTCACCCTATCACTGTGGTTAGTTCTGCTCCCCTAGGAGATATCATCCAAAACAGAGAAGCCACAGGAAGAGTTGCTAAGTGGGCTATAGAACTTGGGCCTCATGGTCTAAAATACGTGCCGCGCACTGCTATCAAATCTCAAGCATTGGTGGATTTCATCAACGATTGGACAGAGCTGCAGGTGCCTGAAGAGAAACCGGATAATACATACTGGACTATTCACTTCGACGGGTCCAGGCAATTGGAGGGCTCGGGGGCTGGAGTTGTATTAGCTTCCCCTCGAGGTGACAAGTTTTGCTATGTGCTACGGTTGATGTTTCCCTGTACTAACAATGCAGCTGAGTACGAGGCCTTGCTCCATGGTCTTCGGATGGCTAAGGAGATGAGCTTAAGCCGGGTAAGGTGCTTTGGCGACTCAGATTTAGTGGCCCAACAAGTGTCAGGCAAGTGGGATTCCAAGGACCCCCTCATGGCGGCTTATCGCCGCGAAGTTGATGCCATTGCTGGACATTTTCAGGGTTACCAAGTAGAGCACATCGATTGCAGGAAGAACGAGGCGGCTGATGCATTAAGCCGGCTGGGCTCTCAGCGAAAGCCGGTGCCGCCTAATACTTTCTTGGTCATTTTGCATAACCCTTCTATTAAGTTGCCTACAGAGGAAGACTTGGCTGTTCCTGACCCGGAAGCACAGTTGGTGGCGGCTCTCCACATTATCCCAGATTGGACAGTACCATACTTGGCTTACATGACCCAGGGAGAATTGCATGAGGATGAAACTTTGGCCAGACAAATAACCCGGCGGTCTAAGTCAATGATAATTATCAATGGCGAGCTGCATCGTCGCAGTGTCACTGGAACTTTCCAGCGTTGTGTTTCCCTTGAGGAAGGTCAAGAAATTTTACGTGAGATTCACGAGGGGGATTGTGGCCATCATGCCGGCTCAAAATCCCTTGTGGCCAAGGCTCTTCATCATGGTTTTTATTGGCTGACGGCTCATGCTGATGCAGAGGACTTGGTCAGTAAATGTGACGGTTGTCAGAGGTTCTCACGACGGGCTCATGTGCCGGCTCAAGAGTTGAGGATGATTCCAATCACTTGGCCATTTGCGGTCTGGGGGCTTGATATGGTTGGGCCTTTTAAAAGGTGCAAGGATAAAAAGACCCACCTCTTGGTGGCGGTCGACAAGTTCACAAAGTGGGTTGAGGCAGAGCCAGTTAGTAAGTGTGCCGCAGCCACAGCGGTTCAGTTCATGAACAGGGTGATATTTCGCTTTGGTTTTCCACACAGCATTATAACTTGACAATGGCACCAATCTGTCTAAGGGCGCCATGGAGGAAGTTTGTCAACGAGAGCATATTCGGCTCGATGTTTCATCAGTGGCTCACCCTCAATCCAATGGTCAGGCTGAGAGAGCCAATCAGGAGATCTTGAAGGGCATCAAGCCCTGGCTTTTGGTCCCTTTGCAACGAACGCCGGGTTGTTGGGTAGAGGAGTTACCTTCCGTGTTATGGAGCATCAAGACTACTCCTAATAGGTCTACGGGTTACACACCTTTCTTCATGGTTTACGGAGCTGAGGCGGTCCTCCCTAGCGACATCCGTCATGGCTCGCCTCGAGTGGCGGCTTATGTCGAGGCGGATAATGAGCAGGCGCGTCAAGAAGCTCTTGACTTGTTGGATGAACAACGTGACGTAGCAGCAACTCGCTCGGCGATTTACCAACAAGACCTGCGCCGCTATCACAGCCGCCGGGTTAAGTCCCGGGTCTTTCAGGAAGGTGATTTGGTGCTCCGGCTCATCCAGGACCAAACAGATGCGCACAAATTATCCCCACCTTGGGAAGGGCCCTTTGTGGTCAGCAAGAACTTGCACAACGGGTCATACTACCTTATTGATGTTCGGGAGCACAGAGATTCACGTAAGTCAGAGGAGGAGACCCGCCGGCCGTGGAACATAGCTCAGCTTCGGCCTTATTACACTTGAGCCACCGGCTCTCATAATGTACATATTTCTATAGCCGTGTATATATTGTGATAAGTAATAAAGCTGGACCTCGGTCCTTTCCTTTCCTCCAAAGGTAAATGTATCATTTTTATTTTCATTGGAACATTACGTGGCCATTTGGAGGTTGATCCGGCTAATGATTGTATTCGAATCTAGCCGCCAAAAATATGGTCACTTGGGGGCTTCCTATTCAAACATTGGTCGTATCCGAACCAAAGAGAACATAGCTGTCGATACCCACTTGATTGGCAAATTGCCGAGCTCATTGGGGAGTTTTTCTTGATCATATTTGAATCATAGCTCAACCCCCTTTGGGAACCAACGTGGATCGTATTCGAATCAGCGTCGTTAAACAACTCTCAAGGTCATTTGGGGGCTTCCTGTTCAAACATAGGTCGTATTCGAACCAAAAAGAACATAGCTATCGGTACCCTCTTGATCGACAATGCCAAAGCCACTGGGGGCTATATGATCGCATTCGAATCTTAGCTTAACCCCTTTGGGACGGTTCTCTGGTCGTATTCGAATCAGAAGCCCCTAAGTTTTTGATCTCTTGGTTTGCAACAAATTCTTTTGATCATATCAAAAGTGTTCAAGGGTGGTTCTTTTTCCACCGGCTTAACTTTGATTAATAATGTTGATAGCACACAATAAGCATTATAGGTGCTGGTGAACCGGAGTTGAGTTCTCAACCTTATTATTTGGGTTACATAAACCGGAAGTATACTTGAAGGCTTGTAGCCGCCTAGAGACTTGTGATTTGTTTTCTATGCAAGACAATTAAAGACAGCTCTTTAAGCTTAAGGAAAGCAAATGATCAAACATAACCTGGAGGAATATAAAAGAGCAGCCTAAACAGAGTTGAGTGCTGCACATGTGCACGATGGCACGACAAAATTAAGTGTTTGTCCTACTCTATTACAGGACTCCCCGAGTCCAAAAGGTGAGGCATTGTTTCTAAGGCATAACCATGAGCCGCCTACGAAATTAAAGTGCTTGTTGGGTTGAAGCTTCGGGCTCATCCCTCTCCGCTCCTCCGGTTGTTTCCATGACCTGGAAGGTTGATGATTTCCAGTCAATGCCGCTCAAAGCTTCAAATTGAGCCTCATCATCAATTAACCCGGCCGGGTCAACTTCAGGGGCGAAGGTATGCTTACGAGTTGGCGGAATCAGGCTGACTGCCTCATAGCGTGGTGTTGGGATTCTCTGATTCTCTGCATCATAGCCCGGCTGATATTTGGTAAGATCTGTGTCATTGCCAATCAAAGTGGCCACATGGCGTACGCTCTTCACGCAGGCGGCGAAGTCCTTCTGAGGGGTGCCGTCTTCCTTCAAGCTGGGATACCCAAGGGCGATGTCGGCCGGGTCTAGCTCTGGTAGAAACGCCTTGGCCCGGCTCAGAGCGGCTATGGCTCCGGCTCTTGCAGAAGCCCGTCTCAGCTCTTGGAAGCGCTGAGGAAGTACGACAAGCCGCCTGAGTACATCTGCCAGGTGAGTGGGAACTTCATTGGACAGAGCCACAACGGCTAAAGCACGTTGTGACCCGGTGTGAAGTTGCTCCACCAAGGTGTAAACCGCCTTCAGCTTAGTCAGCACGCTCTGGTTGACATTGGAACTCCTGGGACCTGCATTACAAAGTCAAGTGAGCTATTGGCAATTGAGATGTTTATGGGAACTAAACGATGTAAACTGATTAGAAATTTACCAAAGATTGCGGAGACCATCTGAGAGACATGGCGTTTTAAGCTGGATAGCTCGGCGGTTTTTTCAGTAAGAGTGGCCTCCGCTTGTTCGGCCCGGCTGAGCAAAGCAGCTTTTTCATCTGCCCAGGCTTTCCATTCTGCTTCAAACTTTTTCTTCAGTTTCTCTTGTGCGGATACACTGAGTTCAAATTTGGAGTTGGCTTTTTGGGTTTCACTTTCTTGGGTCTTCAGGCGGCTCTTCAGATCAGAGATTTCTGATTCAAATTTCTTACAGGCGGCCTGTACAAATTCCGGGTTACAGTTAAGGTGATTATAATGCACTATTAAGTCCCAAGCACTTTGCAAGCTAAGACACTTGGTACTTGGGGACTAATGTATGCTGAAAGGCTCTATCTACAGTGCCGGTTCATGAAAGTAAGTCCCAAGCACTTTGCAGGCAAAGGTACTCGGCACTTGGGGGCTAATGTGTAAAGTTGCTCAACTACTTGATTAACATAAGGTAAAGACCGGTTCAATTATGCTGTTTAATCCGGCCCATGAGTGTTACCAGGTAAGCCGGTTTTCTTGCAGTAATTATTAAGCCGGTATTAAGTCTACAACATATTCCATCATAAGTAATAGACTTGGGGGCTGGCATGGTAAGGATGACTATGGAGTAAGCAAGGGAGTCGTACCTTAGATTTTTGCTGTATTTGCTTCACCATGTCAATCTCCAGGTCCCAGCTGTTGTGCACTTGACCAATATAGCCAGCGACAATATCTCCAATGCTCAGATTGGCATAGTTAGTAATGTCTAGCCTGGCTCTGCGGCGTTCCAGAAGTTACTCCTTGGCAGAGCACCTAGCCAGCACGGTGGGTCTTCCCGGTTCAACAAATTCGGTCCGGGTAATCACCACGTCCGGGTCATCTGGATGAGCCGGGCTGGGGATCTCTGGGTTATCAGAACCCTCCATAACTTTCTCATCAGATGGGGCAGTGGTGGTTTCCAGAGCTAGTGCAGACGGCGGCTCAGGGGTAGAGGCATCAGGTTCAGTCAAGACCGGCTCTTCGGCCGGCTTACTTTTCTTCGCCCTCTTGCTGGGCTTTACTTGTATACTGAAAGTCAAAGGGTTAGTGCAAAAACATGAGTAAGATAAGCACAAAAGAAGCTGGCTATCATTACCCGGGTGCGGTTTATAAGGCCGGCAAGTTAGATTGCATGGAGTCGCCGGAGGAAGGTGAAGTTCCCTGATAGTTTGAATTAGAAGAATTGAGTGGTTGACGAGTGACGCCCGCCAAAGGATGAAATGGATATAAGTCGGAGATAACCTCGGTCCGGCGCTTCCTTGATGCTACGGGTAAGCCGGAGGAGAGGTATGCGTCCTTGCTAGTCCGGGTCGGCCTCCGACTCTCATGAATCTGTCGCTTCAAAAGAAATTGGATCTTGATAAGCTAAAGGATGTGAAAATCTTAGTTTCCGGGTTACTCTTCGGACTTTCAGTCTTGGCAAGGGCTCCAAGTCGGAGGAAAGTATAGTTACCTCTTCAATCACCGGGTTACTCGCTCCGGTATCCTCCTGCTGATAATCAGTGTCAATAAGACGGTTAAAAAAGGAGCCTAAAGAATCAAGGGCTACCTCTGACTTGGAGGTGTCTTCCAGGTGAAGCAGGTCCGAGGCGCTAGGCTTACTCCCCTTCTTGCGGGGAGCGGCTCTCCTGGCGGCTTTTTTAACCTTCCTAGCTTTCTTAGCAGCTTCATGGTCATACCTGACCTTCCAGAATTTGTCATTAGCCTATAAAATACAACGAAGGTTTCTTGAAGTTAAGAGGAAAATTGTTAAAATGAAAAGTAAGGTGTTCAGGTCAATAGCTTACCGCCGGGGCCGGGTTAGCCTTGCAGAAGGGGCTTAGGCCTGTCCTCCCGCAATCTGCTAAGCTCTCGTCCAGAAGAGACTTGGTCATGTCATCAACGACGTCCTTAGGTAAGTCGTCGGGGCTGTGCCGAAGAGGATCATCCTTCCGGCCCGTGTAATCACACATTAAGCCGGGGCGGCGGCTTAGAGGAATCACCCGCCAAGCAATCCAGACCCGGACCAGATCAACGCCGTTTAGGCGGTTTCCCAGAAGAGCTTTGATTTTGTTGATGGTAGGAATAAGCGGTTGACGCTCAGCTTGAGATAATTTGTCTGGCAGGGGTGATTTGACTCCAGACACAGGGTGCGAAAGCCAGGCAGAGGGTTCTCATCAGCCGGAGAAGTATCTTGGCAGTAGAACCATGTCTGGTTCCAGTCCTTCGGGTGGCTTGGCGGCTCGGCATAAGGAAAGAGACAATCTCTCCGTCGTTGGATTGAGATTCCACCAAGTTCCAAGCTAGGCCCGTTGGCACATTCATTCTAGCGGTTCAGGTAAAATAACTCCCTAAAGAGTAGCAGGCTGGGTTCTTCTCCAAGGTATACCTCACAGAACACTTGAAAGTTACAAATGTTCGACACGGAGTTGGGTCCAATGTCTTGAGGTCGCAGATCGAAAAAGTGCAGAACATCTCTGAAGAATTTTGAGCCAGGAGGAGCAAAGCCCCGGCTCATGTGGTCAGCAAATATGACAACCTCTCCGTCCTTTGGTTGAGGTTTCTCTTCGGACGGGTCAGGAGCTCGGTAGGAAATGACCTCCTTCTTAGGCAGGTAACCCGTTTTTACGAAGTCATCTAAGGTGCTATCAGTAACGTTGGATCTCACCCAGTTGCACGTAATGGGCGCTTTGGGAGCCTTGGGCGGCATAGTGGAAAATGGAAGCCTGTGACAAAAGAGAATTCCCGGTTCAAATTTAAGCCGGAGGAAGATTTTAGTTCTGTATTCAAGATGGCGGTTTATGAAGGGGCCTAATGATATATGACTAACTGTGTCAGGTTATCTAAGCCGCCGTGGATATCTTATGCAATTTAAGTTATTTAACTCTATTGTGAGTGAGCCGGAGATTTCACAAAGCAGGGTCTCTTTTAAGCCGGCGATATGAGCCGCCATGGCTAACAGATGCAGTTTTTTGTCTAAGTGTTGCACAAACAAGTGTCACAGATTGCAGGGATTACTTTGGATCAAACGAGCGTCAAGAAAGGAAAAATTTCTAGACCTAAAAAAACTGATACAGAGGAGTTCATAAGCTCTAAATGAGGTCTTTTTTGTGCAAAAGGGATCTACTAGCATAAAAATGGGTGAGAAACTACTACCGCAGGGAGTCTGTACCATTTTCGGATCAAAAGGAGCCTCGGTGGAGGAACTGTGAAGAAATCGAGATGAAACTACGAAGAACAGGGAAGAAGCATGGAACCCTAATGCGAATCTACTGTACGGAGTAGCAAGGACTTACTGGTGCCGATGAGCAGCGGAGGTCGCCGCCGTTTCTCTGGACCCGTTCAGGATGATGCAGCGGCCGAGGCTGAGGAAGACGAGGGGCGCGGCGGCGGCGGCGGAGCTCGAGCTCTGGGGCGTCAGAGGAGGAAGACGATGGATCGAGAAGAGTGACGAAAGGCTTATGGGTCGGGCCTATTTATAATGGACGGCTGGTAAATGGGCGCGAGAAACGAGGAGGCTGAAGACATGATTATGTTGCCGCAGAAACGCCTCGATTCTCGGGATGGTCATTAAGATAAGATCCGTTGGGATATGATAGAATAAAAATGAATTTAATGGAAGATGACGTCATGGCGGGTTACCAAGAATCCAGAAGATGACGTCACGGCGGGTTATAACCTTCGCACAAGCAGAAGCCGGAAGATTTTCTCTTAAAGGTATTGAAGATTGACATGAACCGGTTCAAATCAATCTGGGGCCTAATGTTGAGGATATGACCATTAGAGTCACCCGCCCAGGAGGGGCCGGATTACGTCATAATGATCATCACGTGAAGCCCAGTACCAAGCTTGAGGATGGTGGTTCAGTAATGGGCTTAAGACCCGGCGGCGACTTAAGGCCCGTAGTGATAAACCGCCGTTATGGCAAGACTTGTAGTGTAAGGCAAGAATAGTTAAGAGTCCGAGCCGGACACTGTTATAAGCCGGCTGGGACTCTGAGAGCCGCTGGGCGTCAACCTCTCTATATAAAGGGACGACCCGGCGGCGGTTCAGGACAAACAACATCAGATCGATAGCCAGGCATAGCGGTTAAGCTCCCTAGTCATCGAAACCCTAAGTAATTCCACCTCAACTGGAGTAGGCTTTTACCTTCACCGTAAGGGGCCGAACCAGTATAATCCTCGTGTCCTTTGTCCTGTTTAACCCCTTTAAGCTTCCTAGCTGCGATGGCTCCACGACTAAGTCCTTGCACGAGGACATCTGCCGTGACAATTCCACGACAATCACAATATCTCTTATTTAATTAATGCATCTATATATTTGGTAAAGGGTGGAAGGCTCGGCCTTATGCCTGGTGTTTTGTTCCACTCTTGCCGCCCTAGTTTCCGTCATACCGGGATTATGTTCCTTGAGTTTGCGTTCCTTACGCGGTTGGGTGATTTATGGGACCCCCTTGACAGTTCTCCTTGAATAAAACTCCTCTAGCAAGGCCCAACTTTGGTTTTACCATTTGCCACCTAAGCCTTTTCCCCCGGGTTTTCGCGAGCCCGAGGGTCATCTTTATTTAAACCCCCGGGCCAGTGTTCCTCTGAGTGCTGGTCCAAACTAGAGCCACTAGCAGCGCCACCTTGGGGAAACTCGAGGATTGGTTTTGGTTGTACGTAGTGTTCATCCGGTGTGCCCTGAGAACGAGATATGTGCAGCTCCTATCGGGATTTGTCGGCACATTCGGGCGGCTTTGCTGGTCTTGTTTTACCATTATCGAAATGTCTTGTAAACCGGGATTCCGAGACTGATCGGATCTTCCTGGGAGAAGGTTTATCCTTCGTTGACCGTGAGAGCTTATGATGGGCTAAGTTGGGACACCCCTGCAGGGTAATATCTTTCGAAAGCTGTGCCCGCGGCTATGAGGCACATGAGAATTTGTTAATGTCCGGTTGTAGATAACTTGTCACTTGACTTAATTAAAATACATCAACCGTGTGTGTAGCCGTGATGGTCTCTTCTCGGCGGAGTCCGGGAAGTGAACACGGTTTCTGTGTTATGTTGTCGTAAGTAGTTTCAGGATCACTTCTTGATCATTTCTAGCTTCGCGACCGTTCCGCTGCTTCTCTTCTTGCTCTCATTTGCGTGTGTTAGCCACCAGATATGCTTAGTGCCTGCTGCAGTTCCACCTCATTACACCATCCTTTCCTATAAGCTTAAATAGTCTTGATCTCAAGGGAGTGAGATTGCTGAGTCCTCGTGACTCATAGATTCTACCAAAACAGTTCCAGGCGTCGACGATGCCAGTGCTGATTATGCAATCGACCTCAAGTGGGAGTTCGACGAGGAACGTGGTTGTTACTATGTTTCTTTTCCTGATGATCAGTAGTGGAGCCCAGTTGGGACGATCGGGGATCTAGCATTTGGGGTTATCTTATTTTCATTTGGATTTGACCATAGTCGGTCTATGTGTGTATTTTGGATGATGTACGGATTATATTTATGTATTGTGTGAAGTGGCGATTGTAAGCCAACTCTCGTTATCCCATTCTTATTCATTACATGGGATTGTGTGAAGATGACCCTTCTTACGATAAAACCACAATGCGGTTATGCCTCTAAGTCGTCCTCGACACGTGGGAGATATAGCCGCATCGTGGGCGTTACACGTCGTCTTCTGGACCTCATCTGATCTTGTGTATCTATGATCTTCACAAAGATCTGCATGCCACCATGGAGGCGCCTCCCGAGACTTGGTTCCAATGTGGTTTATGGTGTTGGAACCCTTGGGCTCAAGGGTGGCGCACTCTGCTGGCGTCGGGCAAGTTGCCCCGGCAAGGCTCTTGCCATGGCTGCGGAGGCCGCCCCGGCAAGGGTCTTGCCGGGGGAGTCCACCTCGCCCTCTTTCTCTTAGTGCCTCTGGTCTTGGCGTTGCCTTGGTTGTCTTGTGCTCCGGCTTCACTTCTCTGCCCTGCTAAGTGTGGCCACGGGCGCGGCTCTGACTGCCCGTGCACAAGTAAAGGGGTCAAATGGAGAACCCCTACTTTTGTATACGGACAGTGGACAAGTGCATTCAGACCAGGAAGGCCGTAGAAAATGAGGTAAACAAAATGTCCATCAAAAACTGCTAAAATATAACTACAAAAACAAACAATTTTTCATTTCTCTGGTTCGTAGTAGTGCATTTCTGATCATGCAGTCAGAGGTAAAGACAACAACCCAGTTTGGGTTTGAAGTTCAGCTATCAAAAGTGTATACAAGGGCAGTGTTTGCAGATTTCAAAGAAACACTCTACCGTAGCACTGCATTTAGAGCAGAACGTTGCCCTGAGAACCCGATAAAGTATCTCGTACACCACTACAACAGATCGGATGCATTTGATTGGGCAAGGCATAATTTCCAAGTGGTCGTCGATGAAAAGAAAGCTGTCTACGAATGTGGGTGCAAACTCTGGACACACACAGGTGCTACTCCTAGCAAAAAAAATTCTAGTTTCTGATAGTCATGCACGAAAGCTCACTTACTGAACTTTAAAAGTCCACATGCATGAGTAATTCACAAAACCAAATGAAGTTCACTTCTTTAAAATGAACAAATAACAAAAAAATGTGTTTATTAATTTCATGCAGTTCACTTACAAAACAAAGAAATCATGTGTTGTCTGCAGGGCTCTTTTGCGTCCATGTGTTATGCATGCTTTCTCATTTGAGAGTACTCAAGATTCCTAAGGTGTACATCATGAAAAGATACACCCATAATGCAAGATGAAATGCAACGTTTGATAGGAGAGACTACGAACAAACATCACGAGATGGAAGCTTGCTTTTTTGCCATAGAAAATTGCTGACAGAAACAGCAATGGACCTTGCAAACTGAGCGACAAGGTCCGATGCTTGTTGCCACAGAGCGTTGTCTGGTATGAGGGCACTGATCGAGGAAGTTGATGTGCTCAACGAAGAAGAAGAAGCAGTAAAACTAAAGCAAGCAG
Organism: Triticum aestivum; assembly: GCF_018294505.1. Lineage (NCBI taxonomy): Eukaryota > Viridiplantae > Streptophyta > Magnoliopsida > Poales > Poaceae > Triticum > Triticum aestivum. Next base: position 267,310,318 of record NC_057805.1, on the reverse strand, counting down.
AGAAATCCCAGCATGACAATAATGCCGAGCAAGTAGAAAATACCGAACACAACGCAACTGGTGCTATCAAAAAAGAAACAATTCTTCCACCTCCTGTTTCAAACACAAGAGGAAGGAAGAAAGGGGGCGATGCAACCCAGAAAAAGGTTGCATGCAAGGAGAAAAATGATGACAAAAACAGTAAGCCACAACCTGAGCTGGACAGTGATGGTCACCCACTGAGAATAAGAAGGTGCAAGACATGTAATGAAATCTGCGGCCACAATTCCAGGACATGTACAAAAAGACATGAACAAGAAAACCGAGGACATGGCGATGCACAACCAAACAGAAATTCCTCTCACAACACTAAGAAATGGACGAAACCGAGATGTTGTAGCATCTGCAAAAAGAGGAAGGGACACAATTCAAGAACCTGCCCCAAAAGAACAAGATCAGAAAATGAGGAAGACGAAGAAGATGAAATCAAAGAAGAATATGGTGACACAACTAAAGAAGAAATGGATTATGAAGAAGCAGAGGAAGAAGAGGAGGAAGAAGAAGAGAGTGAAGAGGACGAAGAACATGAAGAAACTGAAGAAGGAGTGGCTTATGAAGAAACAGATGAAGAAGAGGAGGAAGAGGAAGAAGAGAGTGAAGAGGATGAAGAACATGAAGAAACAATGACCACAAGACCACCTCAAGGGAATGCTACTGTACAGAAACAACCGAGAACGACACCACGTTCAAAAAACAAGGTAGGAGCACAAAAGGATGCAGTTCACAGCACTGGAAAACGAAAGCCACCATCAACCAGTACGCGGGGAGCAAAGAAGGATGCAGTTCACAGCACTGGAAAACGAAATCCGCCATCAACCAGCACGCGAGAGGATACAAACACAACGGTGCAGAGACAAGAACCAGCAACACTGCAACGGAAAACAAAAGAAAGTGCGACATTAGACACGCTCCAGTCACCGCGAAGAAGCAGCAGGTTAACGACCAAATCGATGAACTTCAATAAATTAATCATATACATAGCAGTTTGCTTATCTATACGGCTTATGTATCAGTTTAAATTTTGTGTAAACACAAATTTCCCGCTGACTATGAGTTATTCAACTAAACCATGTAAAGAGAAATAGTGTATAGAGTATACCATATATATAGTAGTCTAGAGTAAACATTGACACATTTTGATCCAAAACCCATGAAAAAATGCAGTTAGCTCACTGGCAGCACGAAGTTCTGAATAATAATTGAAGCGGTTCAGATCACAAAAGTACTTATTACAAAACACATCAAAAATATGAAGCGTTCGACACGCAAAAGTACTTATTACAAATCAATCTCGTAACCTTAGCCAATCACGTCAAACGTGATTCTAACCGTACGATCCTCGAGTTCAAAGAAGTTGAGGACAACAACTTGCTCAGACTTCAGGCCACTATCAATGACAAATTCCTTCCAACCTTTCTGCAGACACAGCCGCCCGTCAACGCCTACACGGTACTTGGCTGGTTTAAGGTGTCCATTACCAAGAACAACTTGGAGAATTCCCTTCTTCTTGAGCCGGAGATACCTAACAGCTCATTGGGGGATTTTCTACACACAAAAATTAAAACCTTTTGGCGACGATACTAGCAGTACAATTCTCATACTTTGCATAGACCAGTAAAAACCTACACACAGTACAAACACACGCTAGATGAAGTGTACAACAGTCCGACAAACAGTACAAATTAATTGCAGTCTAATATGTAGTACGGAACTTGCAAACAAGCAGTACGCTTCTAACTATCGTGAAGTTCTTGAGACTACCTGCATGTAGGACACACCGTACAAGTGGGAAAAATTGTGGAAACTAGTAGTGCTCATCTAATATCTAAGCAGTTCACATATTGTAACCATGCAAACTAAAACACGAGGTCCATGCACACAAGAAAAAAATAAAAACAAGATATAAGTACACAGTGCAGTACACTTCAATAAAACAAAATAAGTGCGTTCCTAAAAAACTAGAAGTTCAGAATAGTATGGAATTATAAAAAAAATAGAAAACACAAAGAAAGAAATCAGATCAACCGAAAAATACCATCTTGTAGTGAGTCTCCACATCTGTTGCGTAAGCTGATGGACAAAAGGACTTGTGCGGCCAAGGCCATGACGAAGCAGGGCGGAATAGAACGCGGCAAAGTTGATGTGGCCCATATCCAATCCTTCCGTGAATACTGTGCCATATGCAAGCTGCTCCGCTCGCCCAGCTCGGCACAAGACCTTGCCCCCACGACGAGCACGACGGGCCTGCGAGCAAGCTGAGCAATCGCAGTGCGTCGGCACACCACAACCATGGCCGGAGCAGGAGAGATTCGAGCAGGGGCCCGGAGCAATCGCAACAAAAACCTAGAAAAGGAAAACAATAAAGAGAAGCTGGAGAAAGGAGAGAAGTTGCGGCTAGATGTAACGCCCGGATAATTAGGCCACAGTAAAACTCTCCTGATGATGCCATGTCATCTCTGTTACTGTTGCTAATCAAGTGTTAGTTCAAAACATCTCAAATTCAAAAAAAATGAATTAGTGACAAACACCCAAAGTTTTCAAAAGTCAAGACAAAAATGTTCGGTGGGTGCCAAATACTGCACTGGTAATTATTGTGGAGAAAACATTTTTTTAGAAAGTGCCTAAGTACTTTAAAGTGAAATAAAAAAGAAAAGAAAAAATAAAGAAAAGAAAAGAAAAGAAAAGAACCCCCTCCCTCAGTGGACCAGGAGGCCCTTGCTCGCAGGCCAGACTGGCCCACCTGGCCCAGCTGGCCAACCGCCGGCCCAGCCCCTCCCCGGGTCGCCTTCCCCCCTGTTCCCCCGACCGGGGTCGCAACAGGCGCGTCCCCGCCGGACCCCCCTCACCGGCGTCGAGGATAAGGACGCCAGTGCCCCCGCCTCCTCGGGCCCCTCTCCCACTCGCCCCCGCTCTCCCTCTCGACCTCTGCGCCTCCCCCTCAGATCCACCTCTCTTTCCCGCCTCGATCCCCACCGTAACCGAGCGTGCTCGCCGCCGTTCTCCGTCGTCCCCGCGGCCACCGTCATCGCCCTGCACCCCGACATGCCGTAGGCGTCCGTCATCGTCCTCCACGTCGACCGGTGCCCGCCGTTGGAGCCGGGAGGCACCACAGCGCCGGATCCACCTCGTCTCCATCTTCTCTGTCGCCGGTGACCACCGTCGTCTTCGGCCACCTCTGCGCTCCTAAAACGTCACGAGCCTACGTGTGAGCCGCGCGGTGAGATCCTCCGTCTCCTGCTCCCCTCTGTTAGCCTCTACGCGTGCCGTAGCTAGTTGTCCGTCACGTCCGTGCTCTGCTCGCCGCCGACGATCTTCTGGCCGTCATTGTGGTCGGTGTCACCAATGCCTGAGGCCACGGTTGAACTCCTGGTGCTCCCAGGAGCCCAACGAGCACGAGCCCGTGCTTCCCCGTACCCCCTAGCTCTAGATCCGTCGACGCCCGAACTCCGGCGTCCGCTCCGCCGCTCGCCACCACCGTCTTCGGCCGTTTCTGGCCAAGCCACCCCCACAATTCGACACGCAAGTGTGCGCCCGTTCGAACGCGGGTAGCCGCGCACAAAATGACACCCTATGGCGATTTTCCGAACGTCTCCGGCGACACGCCGCCGCGGTTTTGGTCGCCGGAGCTCTCTCCGGCGCCAACGCCGACGTGGCTCGATGGACCCCGCCCCAGGGTTGCTGACCAGTGGGTCCTGGGGGCCCCGTTGACTGGGTTGACCCAGTCAACTGCTGACCAGGCAGCCCAGTGCCACTGACACGTGGGCCCCACCGCCTATATTAATTAATTAAAATGTTTTAATAATTAAAACCTAATTAGTTACTAATTAGAGACTGACATGTGGCGGCCAGTAGCTATTTAACCTCAGATTAGTTTAATTTAAACTCTGTTAATTAACAGTGGCTGACATGTGGGCGCCACCTGTCTAGTTTGACTGGTCAGCCGACCTGTTGACCTGCTGACGTCAGCATTGCATCATGCTGATGTCGTAATTCCCTTTTCTGTTAATTTAAATAATTCCAGAAAATGATTAAATCTTTAGAAAATCATATAAAATAATCCGTAACTCGGATGAAAATACTTTCTACATGAAAGTTGCTCAGAAGGACGAGACGAATCCGGATACGCAGCCCGTTCGTTCACCACACGTCCCTAGCATAGTGAACCTGCAACATTTCACCTCCGGTCCATCTGTCCGAAAACGCGAAACATTGGGAATACTTTCCCGGATGTTTCCCCCCTTTGCCGGTATCACCTAGTACCGCGTTTGGGCACACCTAGCCTCACGCTTTGTCATGTCATGCATCGTTATGCATCTGTTTGCATTGTATTCATTGTTTCTTCCCCCTCTTCTCTCCGGTAGACTACAAGACCGACGCCGCTGCTGGTGCCCCGACCGACTACGCTGTTGGCGACCCCTCCTTCTGGTCAGAGCAATCAGGCAAGCCCCCCCCTTGATCACCAGATATCGCCTCTTCTTCTCTATACTGCTTGCATTAAAGTAGTGTAGCATGTTACTGCTTTCCGTTAATCCTATCCTGATGCATAGCCTATCCTTGCTACTACTGTTGTTACCTTTACCTGCAATCCTACATGCTTAGTATAGGATGCTAGTTTTCCATCGGTGGCCCTACATTCTTGTCCGTCTGCTGTGCTATACTATCGGGCCGTGGTCACTTGGGCGGTGATCACGGGTATATACTTATATACTCTATAAATGACACCTGTGGTGACTAAAGTCGAGTTGGCTCGTAGGAGTACCCGCGAGTGGATCTTTGTGGCGGAGCGACAGGGCGGGTTGAGACCGCCTCGGTGAGAGGTGGGCCTGGCCCTGGACGGCGTCCGCGGTTACTTCAAAATAACACGCTTAACGAGTTCTTTGTATTTGATCTGAGTCTGGCCATTTGGTCTATACGCACAAACCAACTATGCGGGAACAGTTATGGGCACTCGACGTCGTGGTATCAGCCGAAGCCTTCGTGACGTCAGCGACTGAGCGGCGCGTGCCGGATTGGACTGGAACGCCTACTAGGCTAGGTCTGCTTTCGGCCGCCCTCGCAACATGCAGGTGTGCAATGGGCGATGGGCCCAGACCCCTGCACCATAGGATTTACACCGGCGTGCTGACCTCTCTGTTGTGCTTAGGTAGGGCTGCGATGTGTTGATCTTCTGAGGCCGGGCATGACCCAGAAAAGTGTGTCCGGCCAAATGGGATCGAGCGTGTTGGGTTATGTGGTGCACCCCTGCAGGGAATTTTATCTATTCGAATAGTCATGTCCCTCGGTAAAAGGACGACCCGGAGTTGTACCTTGACCTTATGACAACTAGAATCGGATACTTAATAAAACACACCCTTCCAAGTGCCAGATATAACCCGGTGATCGCTCTCTAATAGGGCGACGAGGAGGGGATCGCCGGGTAGGATTATGCTATGCGATGCTACTTGTAGGACATTAATCTACTCTCTTCTACATGCTGCAAGATGGAGGTGGCCAGAAGCGTAGTCTTCGACAGGATTAGCTATCCCCCTCTTATTCTGGGATTCTGTAGTTCAGTCCACTGATATGGCCCTTTACACATATAACCTTGCATATGTAGTGTAGCTCCTTGCTTGCGAGTACTTTGGATGAGTACTCACGGTTGCTTTCCTTCCTCTTTTCGCCCTTTCCTTTCTACCTGGTTGTCGCAACCAGATGTTGGAGCCCAGGAGCCAGACGCCACCGTCGACGACAACTCCTACTACACTGGAGGTGCCTACTACTACGTGCAGCCCGCTGACGACGACCAGGAGTAGTTAGGAGGATCCCAGGCAGGAGGCTTGCGCCTCTTTCGATCTGTATCCCAGTTGGTGCTAGCCTTCTTAAGGCAAACTTGTTTAACTTATGTCTGTACTCAGATATTGTTGCTTCCGCTGACTCGTCTATGATCGAGCACTTGTATTCGAGCCCTCGAGGCCCCTGGCTTGTATTATGATGCTTGTATGACTTATTTATGTTGTAGAGTTGTGCTGTTATATCTTCCCGTGAGTCCCTGATCTTGATCGTACACATTTGCGTGCATGATTAGTGTACGATTGAATCGGGGGCGTCACAAGTTGGTATTAGAGCCGACTGCCTGTAGGAATCCCCCTTCCACACTCCTTGGCCGAAGTCGAGTCTAGACATTGCAAAAACTTTTACTAACATGGTTGTGTGTCTTACGGGCCCATGTCGCCATTGGGTGGTACTAGGATCTTTTACTCCTCGACCTTTACTCCGGGACTCTGAACTCTCTTCTACTCGGGTTAAACGAATTTACTAACTCTAACACTAGGATCCCGTGACCACATTCACCCAAAGTTGGATAAGCCATAGTTATTTCTTAGAATAGTATTTTGAACAATTCCCACACCGTCATTTAACTCCTTTGAAACATCTTTGCTTTCAGATGGAACCCACGAGGCAGGTCGTGTGCCACACGACGGCCATTGGTGCCTCGGGATCACATGTTGTGCTAGCTGAGATGATGACCTATCTGGGTTATCGCTGGCACCCTGAGTACACCGTCTACGAGGAGTACCAAGACTTTAACCAGGAGCAGTACCGTGCCATCGTCCACCTCTACTCTCGGGAGTATGACTCCACTACTGTGTTGCACACCGCTCATGGTGTTGGAGTGACCATCGATATGGTTGTCCACGATGCTGCTTATGCTGCTCTGACACGTCTTCATGGAGAGTATCGGGAGTTGGACACCTCCCCTTTCAGGCACATTGCTATCGCATCTGATGTTGGTGCGGAGGGATACTATACTGCTGCCTACTCCACTATCACCCGAGAGCCCTTCTACCATCAGAACCTGGTTCTGCATGCTGATGGGCTGGATCGAGCTAACCGAGATCTTCGCCACGAGTTGTACACCACCCGTCAGCACATTTACCGTGCTCTGACGCTGTTGCACCCCTTTGTTCGATCTAGGGAGATGCCCCGTTCTGCGATCTACCCAGCCAGGACTGCGATGCCCCAGGGTGTCGGTTGGCCAGATGTGGGAGGCTACTCTCCTGCACTTGGTCCTCTTCTGCCACCTAAGCGTCAGGTTCTGCACTAGAGTATTCGCGGACCCCAGGTTGCTGACGTGGAGTTCCCGATGCGAAACTACCAGCTTTCGGGCTACACCTACCTCCACAGTACCTCTTGGGACTGATGTAGGCTTGCTTGTTAGTGTTAGATGCATTCGCCGCGAGCCTGTGTGCCGCCTATGGTGTTTTAGTCTATGTACTAAACTCTGTGTACTGAACTCTGCGTACTGAACTCTATGCATGACCCCTTTTGTAAGTTATGCCGACTACTATGTAGTAGCTATCGTGCTCCTTTCATTATGCATGTTTCATCATGAATGATTCTTGTCTTTGCAAATTTCTCAATGCTGAACTACCCCTATTATATATTAGTAGGATGGTTAGACCAGGTGGTCATGGTAGTGGTGGCAATGCCCCACCACCACCTGAGTACATGGCTGGTATGATCCAACAGTTCGAACTGAACCGCCAATTCATGGAAAATATGATGGCTCAGTTTCCTCGCCCCAATATGGACCAGCAACCAACCCCAGTAACTCTGCGGGATTTCATGCGCCTCAACCCAACTGTGTACCGCAGCTCAACTCAGCCTCTGGATGCTGATGACTGGCTCCGTGACATCACCTATGAGATGGAGTCTGCCGATGTAGCCCCTGCCAGCTATGTCACCTTTGCTTCCTTCTTCCTGAAGGGACCCGCAGCTCAATGGTGGGACAGCCACAGGCGTACTCTGCCAGCTGGATCAATCATCACCTGGCCAGACTTCCAAGCTGCTTTCCGTGCCCGCTTCATTCCTCAGGGAGTCATGGACCGGAAGAAGCGTGAGTTCCGCAACCTCACCCAAGGCAACAAAACTGTTGAAGCTTATCAGCGGGAGTTTCTGGACTTGTCTCGCTATGCTGAAGAGGACATTGCAACTGATGCCCGTAGACAGGAGAAGTTCCGTGACAGCCTTCAAACTGACATCAAGCTCGCACTTCTAGTGCATGACTTTGCTGATTTCGCCACCTTGGTGAACAAGGCCATCAATGTCGAAACTGGTCTGCAGGAATACCAGAGCTCTCACAGGCGCAACCATGACACGGGCTCATCTTCAGGCCCGCCCTCGCAGAAGCGTAAGATATGGATTCCCAACAGCATGTACTAGCCAACTGCACCTGCCCCAAGGCAGACCTATGCTGCACCTCGACTGCCTACTCCTCCAACTAGGCAGCCAAGGCTTCTAGCACTACCACCCCAAGCTCGTGCTCCCACTCCTAATAATGGTTTGTGCTTCAGGTGTGGTCAACCAGGACACCGTGCTAGAGAATGCAACCAGAACCAGAATCATATGGCCCTTCCAGCAACTGGCCATGGAAGCAACCAGCCCCGCAGCAACAAGGCCAAGTCTTATGGTCGTGTTCATGCCAACCACGTTGATCTTAATGAAGCTCAAGACCAGCCTGCTACTGTCATGGGTACACTCCTCGTAAATTCAGTACCAGCATCCGTTTTATTTGATACAGGTGCATCACATTCATTCATGTCAAAAGATTTTGCATTCATGCATGGCATTAAAAGCGAAGACATGAATGCTTCACTATTAGTAAACACCCATGCGGGCCAATGTCGAACCTCCATGATTTGCAACGACGTCCCCATTGAAATCGAAGGACTGGAATTTCTTGTCTCTCCCATCGTACTGAAGTCCTGTAGCATTGATCTCATTCTGGGAATGAATTGGTTAAAAGCGCATACTGCTTCAATCGTTTGCGCCACTAAGACCGTCCATCTGCTACACCCTTTAGATGAAATAGTTACTTACCTAGCTCATCTGGTACAAAATGTCGAGGCAAGGCTCTATGCATTGAATGCATTGAACGCTGCACCACTCGAGGGCATTGAAAACATTCCCGTCGTGCGTGAATTCCTCGACATCTTTCCTGAAGAACTTCCAGGGATTCCCCCTACTAGAGCTGTCGAATTCATCATCGACTTGAAACCAGGCACCACTCCTATAGCCAAACGACCCTACAAGATGCTGCCGCATGAACTCCTTGAGCTTAAGGAGGAAATCGACAAATCTCTTTGCAAAAAATTCATTCGCCCATGTTGCTCTCCTTGGGGAGCACCTTGTCTCTTTGTCAAGAACAAGGATGGGACAAACCGATTAGTTCAAGACTACTGTCCTATAAACCAAGCTACCATTTAGAATAAATACCCTCTTCCTCGGATCAATGATCTGTATGATCAACTGGCGGGTTCATCAGTGTTCTCTAAGCTCGACTTGAGGTTGGGTTACCACTAGATCCGTGTTCGCGAAGAGGATATCCCAAAGACCGCCTTCGTGACTCGATATGGTTCATACGAGTACACCGTCATGTCTTTCGGTTTAACCAATGCTCCAGCCACCTTCTCTCGTCTGATGAACTATATATTCATGGATTACCTCGACAAGTTCGTCGTGGTTTATCTGGATGATATCCTGGTATTTTCCAAAAACGAAGAGGAACATGGTGAACATCTTCGTCTTGTGCTGGAAAAGCTACGAGAGCATCAACTATATGCCAAGTTCTCCAAATGTGAATTCTGGCTACCCGAAGTAACCTATCTTGGGCATGTCATCTCTAAGGATGGTATTGCCATCAACCCTGAACGAGTCCAGGCTATCCTTGATTGGACTCCTCCCAAGAACGTTAAGCAAGTCAGAAGTTTTCTCGGTCTCGCCAGCTATTGCCGTCGATTCGTCGAGAACTTATCCAAGATCGCCAGGCCTCTGACTAACCTGTTGCATAAGGGCGTCAAGTTCCAATGGACAGACAAATGTCAGGAAAGTTTCCACGCACTCAAAGACAAGTTGACTTCTGCCCCAGTGCTAGCTCCACCTGATACTAAGAAGGACTTCGTCATTTACTGCGACGCTTCCCGTCAAGGATTAGGCTGTGTCCTAATGCAAGACCGCAAAGTGATTGCCTATGCCTCTCGGCAATTGCGCCCTCACGAAGAGAACTACCCAGTTCACGACCTCGAACTTGCTGCTGTCGTTCATGCGCTGAAGCAGTGGCGACAATACCTTCTCGGTAATCATTGCGAGATCTTCACTGACCACCAAAGTCTGAAGTATCTGTTTACTCAGCCAGACCTGAACCTCCGTCAGCAGAGATGGATGGAGATTGTTGCAGACTTTGACTTGGGTATTTCCTATACGCTAGGTAAGGCTAATGTAATGGCTGATGCCTTGAGCCGCAAGTCTTACTGGAACCACCTCCAGGTTCACAAAGTTCAGCCCTCGCTTGTTGAAGAATTCAGAAAGCTGAACCTCCATATTGTTCCTCTGGGTGCACTCGCTCCCCCTCCTAAGGAGTTTCGCAAGATGAACCTCCGTGTTGTTTCCCAGGGTTCCCTCAATACCCTGGCCGTCGAACCAGATCTCTTGGACTCCATCAAGAGAATACAGGGATATGGTTCTGAAGCCCACAAGATTAAGCGCTACCTCGCAGAAGGAAAGCCCTCATTCTTCACTATTGCTGATGATGGCACTTTGTACTTCAAGCGCCGACTAGTGGTGCCATGTGTAGAGAAAAACCTGGATATGACTCAGGAAGTTATGAAAGAAGCTCATGATACGCCTCTATGTATCCATCCTGGTAGTACAAAGATGTACCAAGACATCCGTCAGAGATTCTGGTGGTCTAATATGAAGCAAGACATTCCTCGTTATGTTGCTGAGTGTGACGTTTGTAGTCATATCAAAGCAGAACATCAAAGGCCTGCTGGAACTCTGCAACCTATCTCTATTCCTGAATGGAAATGGGACCATGTTGAGATGGACTTCGTCACTGGATTTCCCAAATCACAGAAAGGTAATAATGCTATTCTTGTCGTCATTGACCGGCTTTCCAAAGTTGCACATTTTCTGGCGGTCAAAGAAACGATCACTGCTAGTCAGCTGGCAACGCTCTATATGTCCAGGATTGTTTCACTCCACGGTATTCCATTGGTTATCAGTTTAGACCGTGGCAGCTTATCCACTTCAAGATTCTGGGCAAGTTTCCAAGAAGCTATGGGAACTCATCTGTCTTTCAGCACTGCCTTTCATCCTTGGTCGCAAGGGCAAGTTGAACGTGTCAACCAAGTTCTCGAAGACATGCTTCGAGCTTGTGTTATTTCCTTGGGCAAGAAATGGGAGGAATCTCTCCCGTATGCTGAGTTCTCTTATAATAATAGCTATCAGGCTAGTCTGAAGATGGCCCCCTTCGAAAGTGTTATATGGACGAAAGTGCCGAACCCCTCTGAACTGGTCAGAAACTGGGGAACGTCCACTCTTTGGTCCGGATATTATCCAACATGCCGAAGAACAAGTCCGCATTATTCATGAGAATCTCAAGACTGCTCAGTCGCGTCAGAAGAGTCAGTATGACCGTCATCATAAAGACATGGTCTATCAACCAGGCGAAAAGGCTTATCTTCAAGTCACACCAATGAAGGGTGCTCACCGCTTCGGAATCAAGGGCAAACTAGCTCCTCGCTATATTGGCCCATTCACTATTCTCGAAAGGCGTGGAAAAGTGGCATACCAACTGGAGCTTCCGCCGAACCTTTCTCAGGTTCACGATGTGTTCCATGTGTCACAGCTCCGCCGTTGCTTCAAGGTCCCAATCCGAGCAGTGGATCATGAAGTGCTCGAATTGCAGCAGGACCTCTCCTATAAAGAGCATCCGGACTGCATTCTCGACCAAGCTGAACGCCGCACACATCAGAAGGTGATCAAGTTCCTCAAAGTCCAGTGGTCGCACCATTCTGAAGATGAAGCCACTTGGGAATGCGAGGATCGCCTGCGTGATGAATACCCCGCACTGTTTCCTTCTACCTCCTAAATCTCGGGACGAGATTTGTTGTAGTGGAGGAGATTTGTAACGCCCGGATAATAAGGCTATAGTAAAACTCTCCTGATGATGCCATGTCATCTCTGTTACTGTTGCTAATCAAGTGTTAGTTCAAAACATCTCAAATTCAAAAAAAATGAATTAGTGACAAACACCCAAAATTTTCAAAAGTCAAGACAAAAATGTTCGGTGGGTGCCAAATATTGCATTGGTAATTATTGTGGAGAAAACATTTTTTTAGAAAGTGCCTACGTACTTTAAACTGAAATAAAACAGAAAAGAAAAAATAAAGAAAAGAAAAGAAAAAGAACCCCCTCCCTCACAGGACCAGGCGGCCCTTGCTCGCAGGCCAGACCGGCCCACCTGGCCCAGCTGGCCAACCGCCGGCCCAGCCCCTCCCCGGGTCGCCTTCCCCCCTGTTCCCCCGACCGGGGTCGCAACAGGCGAGTCCCCGCCGGACCCCCCTCGCCGGCGTCGAGGATAAGGACGCCAGCGCCCCCGCCTCCTCGGGCCCCTCTCCCACTCGCCCCCGCTCTCCCTCTCGACCTCTGCGCCTCCCCCTCAGATCCACCTCTCTTTCCCCCCTCGATCCCCACCGCAACCGAGCGTGCTCGCTGCCGTTCTCCGTCGTCCCCGCGGCCACCGTCATCGCCCTGCACCCCCGACATGCCGTAGGCGTCCTTCGTCGTCCTCCACGTCGACCGGTGCCCGCCGTTGGAGCCGGGAGGCACCACAGCGCCGGATCCACCTCGTCCCCATCTTCTCTGTCGCCGGTGACCGCCGTCATCTCCGGCCACCTCTGCGCTCCTAAACCGTCACGGGCCTACGTGTGAGCCGCTCGGTGAGATCCTCCGTCTCCTGCTCCCCTCCGTTAGCCTCTACGCGTGCCGTAGCTAGCTGCCGCCGCGTTCGTGCTCTGCTCGCCGCCGACTATCTTGTGGCTGTCGTTGTGGTCGATGTCACCACTGCATGAGGCCACGGTCGAACTCCTGGTGCTCCCAGGAGCCCAACGAGCACGATCCTGTCCTTCTCCGTACCCCCTAGCTCTAGATCCGTCGACGCCCGAACTCCGGCGTCCGCTCCGCCGCTCGCCACCATCGTCTTCGGCCGTTTCCAGCCAAAGCCACCCCCACAGTTCGACGCGCAAGCATGCGCCCGTTCGAACGCGGGTAGCCGCGCACGAAACGACCCCCTGTGGCGATGTTCCGAACGACTCCGGCGACGCGCCGCCGCGGTTTTGGTCGCCGGAGCTCTCTCCGGCACCGACGCCGACGTGGCTCGATGGGCCCCGCCCCTGGGTCGCTGACCAGTGGGTCCTGGGGGCCCCGTTGACTGGGTTGACCCAGTCAACTGCTGACCAGGCAGCCCGGTGCCACTCACACATGGGCCCCACAGCCTATATTAATTAATTAAAATGTTTTAATAATTAAAACCTAATTAGTTACTAATTAGAGACTGACATGTGGGGCCCAGTACCTATTTAACCTCATATTAGTTTAATTTAAACTCTGTTAATTAACAGTGGCTGACATGTGGGCGCCACCTGTCTGGTTTGACTGGTCAGCCGACCTGTTGACCTGCTGACGTCAGCATTGCATCATGCTGATGTCATAATTCCCTTTTCTGTTAATTTAAATAATTCCAGAAATTGATTAAATCTTTAGATAATCATATAAAATAATCCATAACTCGGATGAAAATACTTTCTACATGAAAGTTGCTCAGAACGACGAGACGAATCCGGATACGCAGCCCGTTCGTTCACCACACGTCCCTAGCATAGTGAACCTGCAACATTTCACCTCCGGTCCATCTGTCCGAAAACGCGAAACATTGGGAATATTTTCCCGGATGTTCCCCCCTTTGCCGGTATCACCTAGTACCACGTTTGGGCACACCTAGCCTCACGCTTTGTCATGTCATGCATCGTTATGCATCTGTTTGCATTGTATTCATTGTTTCTTCCCCCTCTTCTCTCCGGTAGACTACGAGACCGACGCCGCTGCTGGTGCCCCGACCGACTAAGCCGTTGACGACCCCTCCTTCCCAGAGCAATCAGGCAAGCCCCCCCCCCTTGATCACCAGATATCGCCAATTCTTCTCTATACTTCTTGCATTAGAGTAGTGTAGCATGTTACTGCTTTCCGTTAATCCTATCCTGATGCATAGCCTATCCTTGCTACTACTGTTGTTACCTTTACCTGCAATCCTACATGCTTCGTATAGGATGCTAGTTTTCCATCAGTGGCCCTACATTCTTGTCTGTCTGCTGTGCTATACTATTGGGCCGTGATCACTTGGGCGGTGATCACGGGTATATACTTATATACTCTATACATGACACCTGTGGTGACTAAAGTCGGGTCGGCTCATAGGAGTACCCCGCGAGTGGATCTTTGTGGCGGAGCGACGGGGCAGGTTGAGACCGCCTCGGTGAGAGGTGGGCCTGGCCCTGGACGGCGCCCGCGGTTACTTCAAAATAACACGCTTAGCGAGTTCTTGGTATTCGATCTGAGTCTGGCCATTTGGTCTATACGCACTAACCAACTACGCAGGAACAGGTATGGGCACTCGACGTCGTGGTATCAGCCGAAGCCTTCATGACGTCAGCGACTGAGCGGCGCGCGCCGGATTGGACTGGAACGCCTACTAGGCTAGGTCTGCTTTCGGCCGCCCTCGCAACGTGCAGGTGTGCAATGGGCGATGGGCCTAGACCCCTGCGCCATAGGATTTAGACCGGCGTGCTGACCTCTCTGTTGTGCTTAGGTAGGGCTGCGACGTGTTGATCTTCCGAGGCCGGTTATGACCCAGAAAAGTGTGTCCGGCCAAATGGGATCGAGCGTGTTGGGTTATGTGGTGCACCCTTGCAGGGAAGTTTATCTATTCGAATAGCCGTGTCCCTCGGTAAAAGGACAACCCGGAGTTGTACCTTGACCTTATGACAACTAGAACCGGATACTTAATAAAACACACCCTTCTAAGTGCCAGATATAACCCGGTGATCGCTCTCTAACAGGGCGACGAGGAGGGGATCGCTGGGTAGGATTATGCTATGCGATGCTACTTGGAGGACATCAATCTACTCTCTTCTACATGCTGCAAGATGGAGGTGGCCAGAAGCGTAGTCTTCAACAGGATTAGCTATCCCCCTCTTATTCTAGCATTCTGCAGTTCAGTCCACTGATATGGCCCTTTACACATATAACCATGCATACGTAGTGTAGCTCCTTGCTTGCGAGTACTTTGGATGAGTACTCACGGTTGCTTTCCTTCCTCTTTTCCCCCTTTCCTTTCTACCTGGTTAACGCAACCAGATGCTGGAGCCCAGGAGCCAGACGCCACCGTCAACGACGACTCCTATTACACTGGAGGTGCCTACTACTACGTGCAGCCCGCTGACGACGACCAGGAGTAGTTAGGAGGATCCCAGGCAGGAGGCCTGCGCCTCTTTCGATCTGTATCCCAGTTTGTGCTAGCCTTCTTAAGGCAAACTTGTTTAACTTATGTCTGTACTCAGATATTGTTGCTTCCGCTGACTCGTCTATGATCGAGCACTTGTATTCGAGCCCTCGAGGCCCCTTGTAACACCCCGGATGTAACTTTCCATATTTGTAACTCCAACTCTTGCCATTTTCGGCTATATGTTGTGATATTCCCTCCATGGTCGGGTTTTGTTTTTCGTTTTGCATTTCGTTCATGTCATGCATCTCATATCATGTCATCATGTGCATCTCATTTGCATACGTGTTCGTCTCATGCATCCGAGCATTTTCCCCGTTGTCTGTTTTGCAATCCGACACTCCCACATGGACCGGCGCACCCCTCTTGTTTCTTTTCGTGAGCGGGTGTTAAATGTTCTCGGAATGGACCGAGGTTTCACAAGTGGCCTTGGTACACCACCGATAGACCACCTGTCATGTTTCGTTCCATTTGGAGGTCGTTTGATACTCCAACGGTTAACCGGGTAACCGCAAAGTCCTTTTGTGTGTTGCATCAAAACACCCCTCCAAACAGGCCAAAAACCCATCTAAGTCACTTCCATGCTCTAGGTCGTTCGATCACGATCGTGTGGGCGAAAACCGTCCTCCATTTGGAGTCTCCTAGCTCCCTCCACCTATAAAAACACCTCCCCCTCCGAAATCCGGGTCAAAACCCTAGCAAAAATCGCCCCGCCGCCACCGGACACGTCCACCGCCGCCGGACGCTTCACCCGCTGTCGCCACGTCCAATCGCCGCCTGCCACGTGGCAAGCCTGCGCCGCCGCCGCCCGCAGCCCGCTCGGCCCGCGCGGG
>NC_057805.1:267256034-267293667 GCF_018294505.1 Triticum aestivum | reverse complement strand
GCGCCTCTCCCTCCTCTCCACGCCGGCCGCCGCCTCTTCTCCGGCGAGGAGCTCCGGCCAGCGCGCCTCGAGCTGGCCCGAACCCTAGATCCACCGGAGGTTGACTTTCTCCCCCCCCCCGAAATCCTCGTCCCGAGAATTTTACAATATATGGCTCTGTTCATTGCATCATAACTCCGTGCATCCTGCTCCGTTTCGTGCGTCTAATATGTCGAAATGTTCGTCTAGAGATGCTCCTCATTTTGTTCCATTATGCCATGTTCATTTGAGTCCATCTTGATGACCAAATCTCTGATGCAAGAGTGCTATATGCTATTATCTGCTGTTACTTATCAGAACTTGGTGATTTGTTATTTTTGTTGCAATTGATGTGTGCATCTTATGAGTAGGAGCTCTACATGTGTTTTGATATATGACTTGCCATCCTTAGAGAGGTGTAAGCCATGTATTTTTGTGATCTATGTGGTGACTAGACAAGCATGCAAACTAGGCTTCGTGATGTTTCTGTTTTCAGAGACTGGATTTTCACTGTCTGTTTCTGCTATTATTTTGTTGCCATGTATCCATGTGTCTACAGAGAGATCCATGCTTCTTTTGGTTATTTTAAGTAAGGATGTTTTGTATATATAGTTGTGCTCTATCCATCCATGCCCCTGTTTGCAATTATGGAGTGCCATAGCATGTATTAATCTTGCTCTACTTTTGCTATAAAATATTCCTGGCAGATTGTTAACATGATATTCAATTTTGCCAAGCTTGTTGTAGTTGATCCATACATGCTATGTACTTGCTCTTTCCATGAATAGCTTCATAAACATGCCATCTTGCTGTAGGTATGCTTGTTTTGTCATGAAATGCCTTGTGATGAGTGAATCAAGCTCACCAACAGGCCTTCATAATACTGTTTCTGCCATGCTCTGTTTTCTGCTAAGTCTGAAACCTGTTAACGAAACTTGCTATGTTTACATGCGTGCCATCATATCTTCTGTTCCTTTTGGGCTCATGGTCAGTAAGAGACTTTTGTTCTAAGAATTTAGTCGATTCATTCCATGCCCTGTTTTGCTATGTTAAGTTCTTGTAGCATGTTGATTGCTTGCTCTGAACATTGCTACCTGATGCTGTTTCTGCAATGTCCAGTAATTTCACCAAGTGTGTAAACCTGTTATCTTTTGCACTTTTGCCATGCTTGTTTGAACCTGTTATGGAGTGATATAGCCGTAGCTCAGTGTTCATCTTTTGTCAAGCATCTCCTGTAGATTACTTTCATATACCTTCTTGCTATGTTGGAGTGATGTAGCATAGTTACTTGTTGTATTCTAAGTACTATCATGCTGTTAATCGCAGAATCGTGTCATTCTTGTTTTGCTTGCCATTTGCAAACCGTGCATCCGTTTCCGGTGATCTTTATAACGATTTCGACCGAAATCATCTCATCTTTCCAGTGGCATACTTGGTTTGCCAAGTTACTGCCTTTTTCATCCTTTTTCTCCCGGAACACGCATACGCATCACATACCACATATCGCATAGCATGCATGTTTGCATCATGTTGCTTGTGCATTTCCCGTGATTGATTATGGTTCCGTTGCTTGTGTTCTTGCTGTTGGTAGAGCCGGGAGACGAGTTCGTGAACGAGGAACCTGTTGAGTACGCTTTCGAGAATCAAGCTTTCGACAACTCTGAGAACCTTGCAGGCAAGATGACCATACCCTCGAAATCACTTCTATCTTTGCTTTGCTAGTTGTTCGCTCTATTGCCATGCTGCGCTACCTACCACTTGCTATATCATGCCTCCCATATTGTCATGCCAAGCCTCTAACCATCCTTTCCTAGTAAACCGTTGTTCGGCTAAGTTACCGCTTTTGCTCAGCCCTTCTTATAGCGTTGTTAGTTGCAGGTGAAGTTGAACTTGGTTCCATGTTGGAACATGGATATTTTGGAATATCACAATATCTATTATTTAATTAATGCATCTATATATTTGGTAAAGGGTGGAAGGCTCGGCCTTATGCCTGGTGTTTTGTTCCACTCTTGCCGCCCTACTTTCCGTCATACCGGTATTATGTTCCTTGAGTTTGCGTTCCTTACGCGGTTGGGTGATTTATGGGACCCCCTTGACAGTTCGCCTTGAATAAAACTCCTCCAGCAAGGCCCAACCTTGGTTTTACCATTTGCCGCCTAACCCTTTTTCCCTTGGGTTTTCGCGAGCCCGAAGGTCATCTTTATTTAGACCCCCGGGCCAGTGTTCCTCTGAGTGCTGGTCCAAACTAGAGCCCTTTGCAGCGCCACCTCGGGGAAACTTGAGGCCTGGTTTTAGTTGTATGGACTGCTCATCTGGTGTTCCCTGAGAACGAGATATGTGCAGCTCCTATCGGGATTTGTCGGCACATTCGGGCGGCTTTGCTGGTCTTGTTTTACCATTGTCGAAATGTCTTGTAAACCGGGATTCCGAGACTGATCGGGTCTTCCTGGGAGAAGGTTTATCCTTCGTTGACCGTGAGAGCTTATAATGGGCTAAGTTGGGACACCCCTGCAGGGTATTATCTTTCGAAAGTCGTGCCCGCGGTTATGAGTGTCGGAGTAAATGGCCACGGGTAGCCTAACTGACTACCCCTGGCTCTTCAGAAAAATTATCAGGCCTTTGGGCCTCCCAACGCTCCAAGCATTGGACCCCCTTCCATGGCCGGCTATGTCTGGAGCCGACTCACGGAAGGCAGCCCAGCCTCAAGCGACCTCCCTCCCCAAGACAACCGCGGGGTGGCCGACTCCAAGAAGCCAGCCTCAAAGAGCGCCGACTCCAAGAAGCCGGCCGAGACCACAACCACCAAAGCTACTCCCCCATAACGGTGACAAGACGGGGAGTGGCCACAGTGCGGCCCACTACCCCCGAAGCCCGAGGCGGGCATGGCTACAGGAGACCATACGGGACGGCCGTCTCCCGTGCGGCTCGGCACTGTAGCCATGCTAGCCTCGACGTCATCCACGACAGACTCCCGTACGGCCCACGGATGGTGGGCCCCTTCAGCTAGAGAGAGGCGTGAAGGCGGCCCGGCCTTTCCCAGTCGGCCAAGGGTGTAGCCGGCCCCCAGAAGCCGGCGACTCCCTTCCTCGAAGCAAGAGCCCCATTAAGGAGACAAGACGAGGTAAGGCTACAGT
Organism: Triticum aestivum; assembly: GCF_018294505.1. NCBI lineage: Eukaryota > Viridiplantae > Streptophyta > Magnoliopsida > Poales > Poaceae > Triticum > Triticum aestivum. The sequence continues at coordinate 267,290,512 of NC_057805.1, read as the reverse complement.
GAGAGCCCCCGAGGCGGCCCACTGTAGCCACGCTTACCTCGACAAAGCCCTCGTCATCAGAGGCGAGGCTACAGTAAGCAGCCGCCGACAAGACCCTAGGCGGTGGGGCCGGCCTGTCGACCAAGAAGCCGGCAGCCGGCGGGACCCACCTAGTCGGCGGGACCCAACGGCCGGCGAAGAAGCCGGCGAGCGTAGACACTGACGGCTGGGGCCAGAGCTTAGCCGGATTACGATTGTACCCCTGGGTGGTAGGCCTATATAAACCCCCCGGAGCACCCATGCAAAGGGTTGGCTTCTAAGCATAGCACACACACCATAGATAGAGCGAAGAGATAGCTAGCCTTGTTCTTCTTCTCCCTTGAACCAAACAGCTCTAGGAGCGATTGTAGCTACTTTCACCGATCTAGTGATCATGCGGAGACCCCGCAGAGCAGGACTAGGGGTGTTATCTCCTCGGAGAGCCCCGAACCTGGGTAAGATCCGCCGGCGTGCATGTCTTCGCCTCATCCCGTTTCCAGGCACCGGCGACGTCTTATTGGCACCCACAATGATAAGCCACCCGTTGGCATATGTCGCACCAACCACCCGACATTTGGCGCCCACCGTGGGGCTAGGTGCACCGTCGTCCGGAGACCTGTTCTGGACGGGAACCCCCTTCCTCCCCCGCGAGCGCAGCCAGCCTGCTGCGCCCGATGGCGTTTGCCTCGACGCGCTGCAAGGCGTCGGTGACGCCTGCGCAGCGAGCCGCCTCGCCGATCTGCTCGGCGAGACTCGCATCTCCGACGAGCCTGCGTCCGACGCAGGCACGGACTACCCCGAGAGCCGCCTCATCAGCCTCCTCGACCAGCTTCACGTCTCCAGCGAGCCTGCTGCAGATGTGGAGTCGGTCGGCTCCACCGACCCGATGCTTGTCGACTCCGACACCGCATCGCTTGACGCCTACCCCTCTGACGTGGTGGTCTTCGACGACCCCCTCCCTCGAGCCGACAGCGGCAGCAGCGCTGTCACCGAAGTGCTGGTCATCAGCCACGTCGCCAACTCGGGCGAGAACGCCCACGACGCCCTGCAAGCGGCAATGCACGACCTCTCCGTCCCCATCCCGGCCGATGTCGACGCCGAGACCCTGGAGGCACGCCGCCTCGCCCTCATCGCGGAGGGCCAGAAGATAGCCTCCATGACACGCCTCACCAAGGCCCACCAGCGCCAAGTCGACCGCGCCGCCTTCGGTACGCCGCCGCCTAGCGGCCCGAGCCGAGCCGGCTTCGTCCAGAAGCGCGGCGCGGCCGTCGCCAGCATGCTGGGGGCAGATCACCCCGTCTACGCCACCCCGCTCGAGAATTTGCGAGCCGCCCAGGCGGCCGCAGAAGAGCTCAATGGGCTAGGAGCCGACGAGCTCCCCTACATGACAAGGCGGATCCAGCAGCTGATCGACGCGGCTGCAGAATGGCACGAAGCCGGCGCTCATGCTGATAGCCATCCCCCGCGCCGGGAGCACGCCGCGACGTCCCGCTCGCCGACTGCGAGCAGCACACGCCAGAAGAAAGACAAGGAGCCGGCTGCCAGCCGCAGCCGGACTCGCATCACCATCGAGCGCGACGCGGAGGGCCGCCCTCGAGCAGTAGAGCACCAAGGAAATCTGCCTCCTCCCCCACCTCGAAGAGAAAGACGCCTCACTCCGCCGCCTGTCACACACCCGACTCTTGGCGACCGACTCGGCCGCCGAGAAGGAGTCGGCGAGAACGACGCCCGCCACCGGATCGACCGCCTTGCTCGATCCCTGGCGTTAGAAGAAGAAGACGATGTCGTCCCACCAAGCTTTGGCCCCCGCATCCGCGACGAGCCCTTCCCCAAAGGGTTCTCGCTCCCCCGAGACACGCCCAAGTACAATGGCTCAGTGAAGCCGGAAGATTGGCTCATCGACTACTCCACGGCCGTCAGCATAGCCAACGGCAACCGGCGCGTCGCCGTGAAGTACGTTCCCCTCATGCTGCAAGGCACGACACGCACATGGCTCAACAGCCTCAAGCCCCACAGCATCAGTAGTTGGCTGGACTTCACAGAAGTCTTTGTCCGCAACTTCACCAGCACCTACAAGCGGCCTCCCAAGCCTGGCCAGCTCTCCCTCTGCGTCCAAGGGCCCAACGAGTCGACCCGCGACTACCTCACGGGATGGGCCGAGCTCCGCAACTCCTGCGAGGGGGTGCACGAGGTCCAGGCCATCGAGTATTTCACCGCCGGATGCCGAGAGGGCACCCTCCTCAAGCACCGACTCCTCTGCGACGAGCCGGCTACCCTCGACGAGTTACTGGTCATCGCCGACAAGTATGCCACCGCCGACTCCTCAATGAAGACCGAACTCCAAGTAGACGCCTCGGGGAAGGTGATTGCTCCGGCTCCCAAGACGCCGGCTGGTGACCCTAACCGGCGCCCCTACCATAACGACCACAAGCGCAAGGCCCCCATGCCGACTTCCTCCAGTCGGCAGGTGGCCACCGTTGAAGATGAGCAGCCCGAAGAACGGCCCGCTCCCAAGAAGAAGGGTGGCCGGCCGCCTTGGCAGCCGGCTTTCTCCTAGGAGCAAGCTCTTGATGCCCCCTGCAAGTTCCACAGCGGCGCGAAGCCGTCCAACCACACAACCCGAAAATGCCACTGGCTCACCCGCATCACCAAGGGCGAAGGGATGCTGCCGCCTCCGCCTCCCGGCCCGCCGGCTCCAGGCCCCCAGCAGCCGGCGGCTCGGCCGGCAGTCGGCGCCATCCAAGACGAATTCCCCGAAGAACACGCGGCCTATGTCGTCTTCACCAGTCAAGCAGACGACAAGCGCAGCCGACGCCGACAGCATCAAGAAGTGAATGCAGTCGCCACTAGCGCCCCCGAATTCATGCACTGGTCAGAGAAGCCAATCAGCTGGAGCCAGGCCGACCACCCAGAGGTGATGCCCTCTCCTGGCTCCTATGCAATGGTCTTGGATGTCACCCTCGCGACGGAGAGGCGAGCTGCCCGATTCTCCCGCGTCCTGATAGATGGCGGTAGCAGTATCAACATACTGTACCGCGATACCATGGAGAAGCTGAACATCAAAGCAAAGCAGCTCATGCCGAGCCGCACCGTCTTCCATGGTATCGTCCCTGGCCTGTCTTGCTCCCCAATCGGCAAGATCAAAATGGATGTTCTCTTCGGAGACAAGGATCATTTCCGCCGAGACGCAATATGGTTCGAGGTAGTGGATTTGGAGAGCCCCTACCATGCACTGCTTGGCCGACCTGCTCTGGCCAAGTTTATGGTTGTGCCCCACTACGCCTACCTGAAGATGAAGATCCCGAGCTCGAAGGGGATCATCACCGTATCCGGTGACTACAAGAAGTCCATCGAGTGCGCCATGGCCAGCAGCCGGCTGGCCGAGTCCCTCGTGGTGGCAGAAGAGAAGAAGATGTTGGAACGGGTTGTGGCCATGGCCGGCAAGCAGCCGGCCCTGTCCCCCAACCCCAAAGATGGTGATGCGGAGGGCTCCTTCCAGCCTGCCAAAGAGACAAAGAAGATACCTCTGGACCCGGAGAACCCGGAGAGGTTCGCTGTCATTGGAGCAAACTTGGACAGTAAATAGGAAGGCGAGCTCGTCGACTTCCTCCGTGAGAATCGAGACATCTTTGCATGGTCCCCAAAGGACATGCCGGGTGTCCCGAAGGATTTCGCCGAGCACAAATTACATGTCCGAGCCGACGCGAAGCCGGTCAAGCAACCCCTCCACCGACTGTCCGAAGAGAAGCAATGAATCGTAGGAGAAGAGATAGCCCGCCTCCTTGCCGCTGGCTTTATCATGGAAGTGTTCTTTCCAGAATGGCTTGCCAACCCAGTTCTGGTTCTGAAGAAGAATAACAAGTGGCGAATGTGTATAGACTACACCAATTTGAACAAGGCCTACCCAAAGGATCTGTTTGCTCTGCCACGGATTAACCAACTGATAGACTCCACAGCCGGATGCGAGCTGTTAAGTTTTATGGATGCGTACTCAGGGTACCACCAGATCAAGTTGGACCCAGCTGACCGCCTGAAGACTGCCTTCATCACACCCTTTGGAGCTTTCTGCTACCTGACAATGACGTTCGGCTTGAGGAATGCCGGTGCCACTTTTCAGCGTTGCATGCAGAAATGCCTCTTGAAACAACTCGGCAGAAATGCCCACGTCTATGTAGACGACATTGTGGTGAAGACAGAGAAGCGCGGTACCTTGCTGGAAGACCTGAAAGAAACATTCGCCAACTTGCGCCGATTCCAAATCAAGCTCAATCCTGAGAAGTGCGTGTTCGGAGTGCCAGCCAGCCAGTTGCTGGGCTTCCTGGTCTCCGAGCGCGGCATCGAATGCAACCCCGTCAAGATCAAGGCCATCGAGAGGATGGAGATTCCCACAAAGCTACGAGATGTGCAGAAGTTCACTGGCTCCTTAGCCTCCCTGAATCGTTTTATCAGCCGACTAGGAGAGAAGGCTCTCCCCTTGTACCGACTCATGAAGAAGTCCACTCACTTCGAGTGGAATGATCAAGCCGACCGAGCCTTCCATGAGTTGAAGAAAATGCTGACCACTCTGTCTGTCCTGGCTGCGCCGACTGAAAAGGAGCCCATGCTCCTCTACATCGCCGCGACTAGCCGAGTCGTCAGCACTGTTGTTGTGGTCCAGCGCCCGGAGGAAGGCCGAGCCCAGCTAGTCCAGAGGCCGGTGTACTATCTCAGCGAAGTACTATCCAGCTCAAAGCAAAACTACCCGCACTACCAGAAGATGTGCTATGGGGTGTACTTCGCTGCCAAGAAACTAAAGCCCTACTTCCAAGAGCACCCCATCACGGTCGTGTGCACTGCCCCGCTCGCCGAGATCATAGGCAGCCGGGATGCATCCGGCCGGGTGGCCAAATGGGCCATTGCATTGGCGCCCTACACAATCTTCTATCAACCCCGCACCGCCATCAAGTCACAAGCATTGGCCGACTTCCTCATCGACTGGGCCGAGACCCAGTACCTACCGCCGGCTCCCGACTCTACCCATTGGCGGATGCACTTTGACGGGTCCAAGATGCGCACCGGCTTGGGAGCCGGCATCGTCCTCACCTCTCCCAAAGGCGACAACCTCAAGTACACGCTGCAAATCTACTTCGCCGCCTCCAACAACGTGGCCGAGTACGAGGCGCTCGTACATGGGCTCCGGCTAGCCAAAGAACTTGGCATACGCCGGATCCTGTGCTACGGCGACTCGGACTTGGTGGTCCAGCAATCGTCTGGTGACTGGGATGCCAAGGACGCAAACATGGCGAGCTACCGATTCCTCATCCAGCAGATAAGCGGATACTTTGAAGGGTGCGAGTTCCTTCACGTGCCAAGGGCCGACAACGACCAAGCAGATGCCCTAGCACGGATCGGCTCCACCCGACAAGCCATACCGCCTGGCGTCTCCCTCCAGCGCCTCCTCAAGCCGTCCATCAAGCCGTCTCCAGAGTCGGATTCCATCTTCGTACCGCCTGCGCCAGATACAGCCGGATCCGACTGGAGAAATCCCGCAGGCGGCACGACGACTTCGACAACTGGCCCGGGGACTTCAGAACCCGGCCCGGGGACTGCAGCAGTCGGCCCGGGGACTGCTACGACACAAGAAGTGGTGGCCGACTCCAATTCAACGCCACCCAACCCACCCACCCGCAGTCAAACGGCCAGGTCGTGTGAGCAAATGGACTCATCCTCTCCGGCATCAAGCCTCGACTAGTTGTACCACTGGAGCGATCGGCCGGCTGCTGGCTCGAGGAGCTGCCGGCTGTCCTTTGGAGCCTGCGCACTACACCCAACAAGTCAACTGGCTTCACTCCATTTTTCCTCGTGTACGGTGCCGAGGCTGTCATCCCAACAGACATCGAGTTCGACTCGCCTCGCATCACCATGTACACGGAGGAGGAGGCCAAGGAAGCAAGAGAAGACGGCGTCGACCTCCTGGAAGAAGGTCGGCTGTTAGCACTCAGCCGGTCCGCCATCTACCAGCAAGGGCTGCGCCGCTACCACAACCGCAAGATCAAGCCAAGATCTTTCCAAGAGGGCGACCTTGTGCTCCGGCTGATCCAGCGAACAGCCGGCCAGCACAAGCTCTCGGCCCCTTGGGAAGGCCCCTTCGTCATCAGCAAGGCACTCGGCAACGACTCCTACTACTTGATCGACGCACAAAAACCAAGAGCACGCAAGAGAGACGACTCCGGCAAGGAGTCAGAGTGACCATGGCACGCAAACCTCCTAAGACGATTTTACAGTTGAAAGCAGTATGTATCACGCTACCCTTTTGTATTAAGTACAAACCAACAGGCCCCCCGAACAGTACTCGGGGACTGCCTTTGTTTATCTATGAATGACAAGTGTCATACCCATGAATGTATTATTACATTCGAATTTTTGTCTGGCACCAGGTTCGACTAGTCGGCCCGGGGACTGGCCGCCTCGAGCTATATTGAAAGTTCTACCTGAAGTCAGCAAAGTAGTGCGCCGGCTCCCGAGTCCCCTCTTGTTGAAAGTCGCAGCTCGAAGAAACGACTATCCGACTAGCAAGAGGCAAGGCAGAAAGGATGCCCACACGGCTAAGGAACAACGAACCTATATAGCAAAGAGACGGCCTCCAAACATGCCTGCCGGCTGTCAAAACAGCCGGCTGGCTGGCTTCCTAAAAACTTAGCTTTAGTCCAGCAAAGCTAAAGTACTTCCCCCCCCCCCCCAATCGTCCAAGCACTCCTCCAGCTTCAGATTGCAGAGCAACTGTTGGACTGGGGAGGCGGCAACCAAGGGAGGGTGGCAAAGGAAACAACAGAAGGATAAAAAGCAAAGTACAAGGAAAGGCCAAATGCATGCATAAGTTATATATACACATAAAGCCCCCAACGGGCTGGCAACAGACATAAGTTCGAATACACCCAGTGGGTGGAATTGTGCAGACTTAACCAAACATTGTTCCAAAAGTAACTAGACAGGAAAACAAAAGATAGCAGACTAAGGCGCGATGCGGAGGCCGAGCTGGTCGGTGAAGGCGGCCTCGCCGGCTGAAGGGATGGCCGCCTAGCGGGTCTCAGCTTGATCACCACCTACTGCAGGCGACGCACTCGCGCGCGACGTGGTGCTGGAGGTGCGGTCAGGCTGAGGCTGGCCGGCTGCTCCACCAGCCGGCTCGGCGTCTTCACCATCCTCCTCCTCTTCTTCACCCTCGTCGCTGGAGTCGATCTCCTCCGCCGAGTCTTCGCCGTCCGCCGGGTTCAGACCGAACCACTCCTCCGGCTGGGCGACACCGTTGTCGTCCACCTCGGGGGCGAAGACGCTGGTGTCGGTGTAGTCGGTGATTGCCGAAGCCCGCCGGATGATGGTCGGCCGTGCCGGCTCCAACTCCGTGTCGGCTTGCTGCCGCCAGGTAGCCAGCTGGTCCAGGCTCAGGCCGGGATACCAGGCCTTGACGAACTCCAGCGCCCACCTGGCACCGGAGCGAGCCGCCGAGGCCTTCCAAGCTTCGAAGCGGCCGACCGCCACCTCCAGCCAGTCGGCAGTCCGACTGGGGGTGCGAGGAACCACTTGGCCGGGCCAGAGGGCGGCCAAGACTTGCGCCCCGGCACGCTGAAGCCTGCGGAGCAGTCGGTGAGCCGGCTGGATGCGGGCCTGGATCGCCAGGAGCTGTTCCTCCAGCGAGCGACCGGCGGTTGGCGAGATCTCAAAGCCAGCCTGCCTTCGCGCTTGGCGACGGGCCTCGATGGTCTGGTTGGCGGCAGTAGAATAGCCAGGGAAATACTCTACGCAAGAAAGAAAAAGAAAGGAAGAAAAGAACACCAAAATCAGAAAACAAGCCAAAGTGGCAGATGGCAAGAAAGGACGAAGAGGTAGGCGGCTTACCATCAACCAGATCTTTGATCTGGCCATAGCCAGAGATCAGAGTCTGCCTGGCCTCAGCCCAGCCAGCCGCCTCCGTCTCGTACTCGGCCTGGAGAGTGGCTTCGCGGTCCTGCACAGCCTTCAGAGCCGCCTTGTGGCCTTCCTCCTGGTCGGCCAACTTCTTGGCCAGGTGGTCGCGTTCCTGCACCAAGGCGGCGAGCTCGGCGTCCTTGGCACGAAGGGCAGTCTGGGACTCCCCCAGCTGTGCCCGCAGACTGGCGTTGGCCGCTGCAGAGACGGCAGAAGAAGAAAGAACAGTAAGAAGATGTCGTCAAGGAAGATCCGACCCGACTGCTCAGCAGTCGGCCCGAATCTCGGGGACTACAGCCAGTGGGTGCGCTGACGCGCCCCCACATGAGGCAAAGAACTAAGCACGTACCTCGGCTCTCAGTAAGGTCGGCGGTCTGCTGGGTCAGCTCCCGAGCCTGGGAGTTGAAGGCGGCCGCACGAAGATTGTGGTAGTCCTGCAAAATAGACAGAAGATCGGAGTAAGAACAGGAATAGCAAAGACAAATCCTCCAAGAAGTTCCAAGCCGCCTGCTCAGCAGCCAACTCGGAACTCGGGGACTACACCCAGTGGGTGCGCTGACGCGCCCCCACGGAAGAAATCAAGATCAAGAGAAGCTAGATGGGAAGACTAACCCGGATGGCCGCCCGTGTTGCGAGAAACTCATCGGTGAACTGCCTCAGCGCCGCGGCTTGCCCCTGGAGCCGGGTCCGGACGTCCTGCGCAGCCACGTTCATCACGGCCGTCCCTCCACCTGGCGTCCACCCCGAGGTTGCGCTGGCCGCCTCCGCATACTGGGCCGACGAGCTGGAGCCCACGGCCGGCTGTGGCTCCGACGCGGCCTTCCCCGCGCGCCGACTCGGCGGCATCCGGACCGCCATCTCAGTCCTCGCGGCCGGCTCGCCCCCCGCGCACTGTGTAGGCGGCTGATCAGGCCGGCCGCCTTGAGCCGCCCCAGTTGGCGGGGTCGGCACCGGCGCCCTCTCCAGGATGATGACGTCGTCGTCTCTCCCCAACCCTGGCTGGTCGCCGCTGGCTCCCTCTGGCGAGGGCTCCATGGACCCCGGCGCCAAAACGCACAGAGGGGTGACCATCAAGACCTCCCCCGCTGCTTCTGCAGCCGCAGCCTCCGCTTGGGCCCTGGCAGCGGCGTCGGCAAGCACCTTTGCCGCCTCCTCCTCCAGCGCCGCCTGAGCGGCGGCCGCCTTCCTTGCCTCCGCCTCTCGCGCCTCCCGTTCCGCCCGCGCCTCCCGCGCGTTCCGTTCCATCGCCTTCTGAAGGTCGGCTCGGGGGTCCACGCGGCGAGTGGTACTCCCAGACCCCCTTGGCGACTCGACGACGGAGCCGGCAGCCGCTCGCTCAAGCGACAGTGGAGCCCTAATCGTTTGGAGAAAAGGACAAGGGTTTAGGAACCACCCGAGAAAGAAAGAAAAAGAGTATACAAAGAAAAATTCGAAATTACGCCGACACGGTCTGTGGCTGCTTCACCGTCTTGCGGAAGCGGGCTGCCTTCGCAGCCGCCTCCTCCCGCCTGGTGGCTGCCGCCCCGCCCCTGGGCTTCTTCGTCCGGCTGCCAAACAATCCCTGGGCGGCGCGACGCTTTTGCCCTCCGCCCCGAGCAGGCGGTCCGGCGGAGGAACCCGCGCCGCGCCCAGATGCCGGCTGCCGGCGCGGGGCGACTTCGGCCTCATCGTCGTCCAGCCAGTCGTCGAAGGTGACTCCGAGCCCGGGGCCGCCTGCTTCGCCGCCGGCTTGGCCACCACCCGGCTCAATGTTGTCATCCATGCCGGCCGCCCCCAAGTCGGGGTCCTCCAGATCGTGTTCGGTCCGGTCGGGGACGAATCGATGCTCCGCGTCCGACCCGCCGGCCCGCCGAAGCAGAGGGCTCTGTCGAAAAACAAGTCGACTAAGTTAGAGTCGGCCAAGAGGAACTTGGCAACAAAGTCAAAAGAAAAAGAAGTGCTAAGGAAAGCATACCGTGGGCGGTGGATTGGCTCGGCTGTATGGCTCCTTGCCGAACTGCCACTCTTCGGAGAATTTGCAGTTCGCAAGGTAGTTCACCATATAGGCGACCTCCTCGCGCGGCATCTCCTTGGTGCACATTCGGCTTGGATCGAGCTGGCCGCTCATCTGACAGATCAGATGAGGCCGGCTCTGGAGCGGAAGAACCCGGCGCGTGACGAATGCGGCCAGAAGGTCGGGCCCCGTCAAGCCCTCCGACTGGGTCAGCACTCGCACTCGGGCGACGGCTGCGGACCCGGCCGGCGTCAAAGTCACGGCCCGGAAGGACCACTGGGGCCGCCTGCCCGCTGGTGGGCTGGCTACGTAAGCCGGCAGGTTGATGTAGTCGCCCCGCGGGGCGATGTTCCGCAAGTAGAAGTACGATTTTTGCCACTTCTTCACCGATTGGATCAGCGTGATGACGGGGAAGGGGTTGTCGGTGACCAACCTCCGCGACGCGATGAAGGCGCCAGTCTGAGCCGGCACGCCCTGCATGCGCGTGCCCAGCTTGGACTGGAAGAACTCCCCCCAGAGCTCGAGGGTGGGGAGGACGCCGAGGTAGCCCTCGCACAGGGTGACGAAGGCAGATACCAGCACCACCACGTTTGGGGTGAGGTGGTGCGGCTGGAGCTGGTAGAAATCGAGCCAGGAGCGGAAGAAGGCGCTCACTGGCAGGCCGAAGCCGCGCAAGAAGTGCGAGCGGAAGACCACCCGCTCGCCCTCCTGCGGCTCCGGCGTGATTTCCTTCGCCGGTGCGAGGCGGACCTCCACCTTGTCTGCGCTGGGCAGCCGCCGCGTGTTGCGGAGGAACTCGACGTGGTCGTCGTGGACGTTGGAGCCGTCCCAATCCCCACCATACTGCTCCGTGGCGGGAGGCATGGCGAAAGCAAGCACGGCGACGGAGGAGTGCGTGGTGGAAGAGCGCGGCGGCAAGGCGCTGACACAAGAAACGGTGAGCGAAGAAGACGGTGGAAGTAGGAGGAGCGTGCGAGGGCCTGCCGCCCTCCACCTCCCCCTACTTATAGCCTTGCAAGGCAAGGCCGGGGAGGCCGAACGTGGGGGAGTCGTTGGATTAACTGCGCCCACTCCCCCCACACCTCGCGATTATTGCGCATGAATGCGAGCTGAAACTGCCGCAATGAGACGTGCGGGCGGTTTCGGGATGCAGACGATCCGCGCCTGAGCCCGGGCGCGAACGTGGCGGGCCCCCGCCCTGCGGCGACGTCCGGTCACGCGCGTGGGGTGGCAGGCTTTCCGGCCAAGAAGGGCCACGTGGTTCGCAGACGGCCAGTGGCCGGCCCGCGGCCCGGTGCTCGCACTGGCGGGCTCCCGTCCTCCGACTTCGGAGGTTTTTGACCCAGGCGGCACGCCTAACTAAAGCCGGCTCCCAGCTGCCGGCTTGCTAAGATGGGAAGCTGATCGAGCTTCTCCACTTCTACTCAATCTTGGAGCCCAATCAGCTTCGGGGACTACTGTCGGAGTAAACGGCCACGGGTAGCCTAACCGACTACCCGTGGCTCTTCAGAAAAATTATCAGGCCTTTGGGCCTCCCAACGCTCCAAGCATTGGACCCCCTTCCATGGCCGGCTATGTCTGGAGCCGACTCACGGAAGGCGGCCCAGCCTCAAGCGACCTCCCTCCCCAAGAAAACCGCGGGGTGGCCGACTCCAAGAAGCCGGCCTCAAAGAGCGCCGACTCCAAGAAGCCGGCCGAGACCACAACCACCAAAGCTACTCCCCCATAACGGTGACAAGATGGGGAGTGGCCACAGTGCGGCCCACTACCCCCGAAGCCCGAGGCGGGCATGGCTACAGGAGACCATACGGGACGGCCGTCTCCCGTGCGGCTCGGCACTGTAGCCATGCTAGCCTCGACGTCATCCACGACAGACTCCCATACGGCCCACGGACGGTGGGCTCCTTCAGCTAGAGAGAGGCGTGAAGGCGGCCCGGCCTTTCCCAGTCGGCCAAGGGTGTAGCCGGCCCCCAGAAGCCGGCGACTCCCTTCCTCGAAGCAGGAGCCCCATTAAGGAGACAAGACGAGGTAAGGCTACAGTGAGAGCCCCCGAGGCGGCCCACTGTAGCCACGCTTACCTCGACAAAGCCCTCGTCATCAGAGGCGAGGCTACAGTAAGCAGCCGCCGACAAGACCCTAGGCGGTGGGGCCGGCCTGTCAACCGAGAAGCCGGCAGCCGGCGTGACCCACCTAGTCGGCGGGACCCAACGGCCGGCGGAGAAGCCGGCGAGCGTAGACACTGACGGCTGGGGCCAGAGCTCAGCCGGATTACGATTGTACCCCCGGGGGTAGGCATATATAAACCCCCCGGAGCACCCATGCAAAGGGTTGGCTTCTAAGCATAGCACACACACCATAGGTAGAGAGAAGAGAGAGCTAGCCTTGTTCTTCTTCTCCCTTGAACCAAACAGCTCTAGGAGCGATTGTAGCTACTTTCACCGATCTAGTGATCATGCGGAGACCCCGCAGAGCAGGACTAGGGGTCTTATCTCCTCGGAGAGCCCCGAACCTGGGTAAGATCCGCCGGCGTGCATGTCTTCGCCTCATCCCATTTCCAGGCACTGGCGACGTCTTATTGGCACCCACAATGATAAGGCACCCGTTGGCATATGTCGCACCAACCACCCGACAATGAGGCAGATGGGAATTTGTTAATGTCCGGTTGTAGAGAACTTGACACTTGACTTAATTAAAATACATCAACCGTGTGTGTAGCCGTGATGGTCTCTTCTCGGCGGAGTCCGGGAAGTGAACACGGTTTGAGTTATGCATGAACGTAAGTAGTTTCAGGATCACTTCTTGATCATTTCTAGCTTCGCGACCGTTGTGTTGCTTCTCTTCTCGCTCTCTTTTGCGTATGTTAGCCACCATATATGCTTAGTGCCTACTGTAGCTCCACCTCATTACACCATTCTTTCCTATAAGCTTAAATAGTCTTGATCTTGCGGGTGTGAGATTGCTGAGTCCTCGTGACTCACAGATTCTACCAAAATGGTTGCAGGTGCCGACGATGCCAGTGCAGATGACACAACCGAGCTCAAGTGGGAGTTCGACGAGGAACGTGGTCGTTACTATGTTTCTTTTCATGATGATCAGTAGTGAAGCCCAGTTGGGATGATCGGGGATCTAGCATTTGGGGTTATCTTATTTTCATTTGGATTTTGACCGTAGTCGGTCTATGTGTGGATTTTGGATGATGTATGAATTAATTAATGTATTGTGTGAAGTGGCGATTGTAAGCCAACTCTCGTTATCCCATTCTTGTTCATTACATGGGATTGTGTGAAGATGACCCTTCTTGCGACAAAACCACAATGCAGTTATGCCTCTAAGTCATGCCTCGACACATGGGAGATATAGCCGCATCGTGGGCGTTACAAGTTGGTAATCAGAGCCATCCCCGACTTAGGAGCCCCCTGCTTGATCGAATCGCTGGCGTTGTTGAGTGTAGAAGAAAAATGTTTGGAGTCTTAGGATTATATATATCGGAGAGTAGGATTCTTTTTACTCCTCAGTCCCTTCGTCGCTCTGGTGAGGCCTCCTGACGTAGAAGTTTTGACTCTTCTCTCCTCAAATTTCACTAAAAAAATTAGGATCACGCGGGTATCTTGGAATCGTTCCGATGGTTTTGTGACGAGAACATTGTTCTTGGTGCCTCCTGACATTTAGGGGTTGTGGCAGTGTCCCGGGGAGTTGAGCTCCGAGGTGTTGTCGTCACAATTTTATCGTTGCAGTTCTGGAATACCTGAGTTTCGCCGATATCAAAAATCTCTTTTATGCAGTTGTTGGTGAGATCACCTCGACGCCACCCAGTACTAGGGCGGGAGTTCGGGAGTATTGCCATAACTCGTATAATGGATGCTTTTCGAAGGTTGAGGTACACGATTTCCGAAGGTTTCTTGGTTATGTGTTGACGGATGGATACAGCTGGATCTATGGATTGCTAGTTTGGGTGATATATTTTGTGTCCCATGTATCCCCAACACCAGATTGCATAACCAGAAAGTTTCGGGAGTTTATAGGTGGGATTCATGTAGCTCTTAGTATTTCTTCCCGCAGATATTTGGTTTGTGATTGGGTAATCCTTACCACTTATTTGTTCCACTCGTACCTTTTCATTTTATTCATCAATCTCTTATCAAGTGGTTTCTCACCTTATCGAAGTGCGATGATTTACTATGGAATTCATTCGTTCAGCCTCGTTCAAATGTTTATTGTGAAGACTATATGTTGCAATTTCTATCCGTTGATTCAACTTGTCTATTTGTCTATCAAGATGCTAACGGATGTCACCCTCTTCAAGATGGCTCCGCCAACGCGTCAGAATCCGGAACGCAATGAAGGGAGTCAGGCGAACCCTCCGCCACCACCTCCGCCTCCGGAGGCATGGCAAGCTATCATGGCAGCCACCAACGCCAATGCTCAGATGATTTTGCAACTCTTGCAAGAATGCACCCAAGGGCAAGGCAATCAAGGAAATCAAGGCCAAGGCAACAATCAGCCTCACTTCGCTACCCTCAACCAATTCCTCGCAAATCAGCCCAAGTCTTTCACCTATTGTGCCGAGGCCACAGACGCCGATGATTGGCTCGTGGACATCAACAAGCATTTTGAATGTAGCAATGTCAGGCCTGAGGACTTTGTCAAGTTCGCTTCTTTTCAACTCAAGGATCAAGCTGCCGAGTGGTATCAACAATACAAAGATTCCAGAGGAGGTCGTGTGATTACCTGGTATGATTTCCGCCGAGACTTCAAAGCTCACCGCATTCCACAAAGTGTTGTTGAGAGCAAGCGTGAGGAGTTCCGCAATCTCAAGCAAGGCAGCATGTCCGTGGATCAATACAATACTCAGTTTCAGAAACTCGCTCGCTTCGCTAAGCAAGACGTTCCTGATGAAAAGAGCATGATCTATCAATTCAGAGGTGGCCTCAGAGAAGATCTACAATTGCCTCTCGTGCTTTTTGAGCCAACCAAGTACGATGATTTCTACAATATGGCACTGAAACAAGAGGCTGCTCAGCTCAAGTGTGAGGCTTCTAAGAAGAGAGTCAGAGACGCAGTTCAGTCTTCTTCTTCCTCACTAGTGGCTGCTAAGCAATAGAAGTTCTGGTTGCCTCCTCCTCCTCCATTTCGCCAGCCTTACCAGCAGAAGAACAAAGGTGGCCATGGATCTTCCCACTCTTCCAACCCTGGCTATCAGAACAAGTCTCAGAATCAAGCTCCGAAGTCGAATGCTCCTTATCATCGTCCACTCTTAGAGGTGACTTGCAACAAGTGTCAGCAGAAAGGTCACTATGCTAACAAGTGCTTCAACCAAAGGCGTCTTCCGCCTCCTCCTCCTGTCAGATCTTCCAGCAATGAAGTGGTCAAGCATAATCCCAAGTCTGCAAAGGTGAACATGATGAATGCAGCTCAAGTGGAGGAATCTACTGATGTGATAATGGGTAATCTCTCAGTTAATGATATTCCTGCAAAAGTTCTTTTTGATACTGCTGCATCTCTTTCTTTCATTTCGAGACCTTTTGTTGCCAAGCATGAGTTTGTGACGGAAAAGATTCCTATCCCGTTGAAGTTTGTGTCACCGGGTAAGCAAATGACATCTAATAATTGTGTCCCGGATGTTTCTATCAAGATGGGGAACTATAAATTTCTGTCTAAACCAATTGTTCTTGGTGACTCGGATATTGATCTGATTCTCGGGATGGACTGGCTTTCTAAGCACAAGGCTCAACTTGATTGTGCTCCCAGGGAAATTCAATTGACACACTCTTCTGAGGATGTTATCATTTATGCCGCTCGTGATGAAACCATTCGGTTATTTTCTCTCAATGAGAAGGGCGAATTGAATGCCATCTCTCAGATTCCAGTCATTTGTGAGTATCAAGATGTCTTTCCAGAAGAGCTTCCGGGTATGCCTCCTCACCGGCCAGTTGAGTTCGTTATCGATCTTGAGCCCGGCACTGAACCTGTTTGCAAGCGTCCATACAAGCTTGGACCCAACGAGCTGAAGGAATTGAAGAAACAGCTCGATGAACAAGAGCGTCTGGGTTTGATCAGACCGAGTTCTTCTCCATGGGGTTGTGGTGTTCTTTTTGTCCAGAATAAGGATGGCACGGAACGACTTTGTGTCGACTACCGTCCATTGAACAAGAAGACAATCAAGAACAAGTATCCACTACCCAACATCAATGAGCTATTCGAGCAACTCAAAGGTGCTAAAGTTTTCTCCAAGCTTGACCTTCGTATGGGTTATCATCAGATTCGCATTCATGAAGAAGATATTCCCAAGACAGCATTCAGAACAAGCTTTGGTTCTTATGAATATACTGTCATGTCTTTCGGCCTTGTCAATGCTCCTCCAACATTCTTTCGTTTTGCATTTTGTTTTCGTCATGCATCTCATATCATGTCATCATGTGCATTGCATTTGCATACGTGTTCGTCTCATGCATCCTAGCATTTTCCCCGTTGTCCGTTTTGCAATCCGGCACTCCCATCTCCTCCGGCGCACCCCTCTTGTTTTCTTTTCGTGAGTGGGTGTTGAACATTCTCGGAATGGACCGAGTCTTGTCAAGTGGCCTTGGTATACCACCGGTAGACCACCGGTCAAGTTTTGTTCCATTTGGAGGTCGTTTGGTACTCCAACGGTTAACTGGGTAACCGCAAAGTCCTTTTGTGTGTTGCAGCAAAACCCCTCTCTAAACAGCCCAAAACCCCTCTAAGTCATCTCCATGCTCTAGGTCGTTCGATCACGATCGTGTGGGCGAAAACCGCACTCCGTTTGGAGTCTCCTAGCTCCCTCTACCTATAAAAAACACCTCCCCCCTCCAAAATCTCGGGCAAAAACCACCCTAACTCTAGTCCCCTTCCCCTCTCCGCGGCCGGACGCGTCCGCCACCGCCGGACACACCAGCACCGCCGCGCCCGGCCAATCAGGCACCGCCACGTCAGCGCCCCGCCGCCCATACGCCGCGGCCCGCCGAAGCCCGCAACCGGCCCCGATTGCCTCTCATGCTTTTTGAGCCGACCAAGTATGATGATTTCTACAATATGGCACTGAAGCAAGAGGCTGCTCAGCTCATGTGTGAGGCTTCTAAGAAGAGAGTCAGGGACTTAGTTCAGTCTTCTTCTAACTCACTAGTGGCTGCTAAGCAATAGAAGTTCTGGTTGCCTCCTCCTCCCCCGTTTCGTCAGCCTTACCAGTAGAAGAACAAAGGTGGCCATGGATCTTCCCACTCATCCAACCCTGGCTATCAGAACAAGTCTCAGAATCAAGCTCCAAAGTCGTATGCTCCTTATCATCGTCCACTCTCAGAGGTGACTTGCAACAAGTGTCAGCAGAAAGGTCACTATGCTAACAAGTGCTTCAACCAAAGGCGCCTTCCGCCTCCTCCTCCTGTGAGATCTTCCAGCAATGCAGTGGTCAAGCATAATCCAAGTCTGCAAAGGTGAACATGATGAATGCAGCTCAAGCGGAGGAATCTACTGATGTGATAATGGGTAATCTCTCAGTTAATGATATTCCTGCAAAAGTCTTATTTGATACTGGTGCATCGCATTCTTTCATTTCAAGACCTTTTGTGGCTATGCATGATTTGGTTACTCAAGTTTTGCCGAGTCCTATGTCTATTGTTTCCCCAGCTTGGTAGATGACTTCTCGAGTATTCGTTTGGGATTCCGTTATCAAGATGGGCGATTATAAATTTCTGGCCAAACCAATTGTTCTTGGTGACTCGGATATTGATCTAATTCTCGGGATGGACTGGCTTTCTAAGCACAAGGCTCAATTTGATTGTGCTGCCAGGGAAATTCAATTGACAAACTCTTCTGAGGATGTTATCATCTATGCCACTCGTGATGAAACCATTCGGTTGTTTTCTCTCAATGAGAAGGGCGAATTGGATGCTATTTCTCAAATTCCAGTCGTTTGTGAGTATCAAGATGTCTTTCCAGAAGAGCTTCCGGATATGCCTCATCACCAGCCAGTTGAGTTCGTTATCGATCTTGAGCCCGGCACCGAACCCGTTTGCAAGCGTCCTTACAAGCTTGGACCCAAGGAGCTGAAGGAATTGAAGAAACAGCTCGATGAACAAGAGCGTCTGGGTTTGATCAGACCGAGTTCATCTCCGTGGGGTTGTGGTGTTCTTTTTGTCCAAAATAAGGATGGCACGGACCGACTTTGTGTCGACTACCATCCATTGAACAAGAAGACAATCAAGAACAAGTATCCACTTCCCAACATCAATGAGCTATTCGAGCAACTTAAAGGTGCCAAAGTATTCTCCAAGCTTGACCTTCGTATGGGTTATCATCAGATTCGCATTCGTGAAGAGGATATTCCCAAGACAGCATTCAGAACAAGCTTTGGTTCTTATGAATATACTGTCATGTCTTTCGGCCTTGTCAATGCTCCTCCAACATTCTCTCGAATGATGAATTTCATCTTCAACCTATATACCAATGAATTCGTCCCGGTGTATCTCGATGATATCTTGGTCTTCTCCAAGAATAAGAAGGATCATGCCAAACATTTGAGATTGGTGCTCGACAAGCTCAGAGATTATCAATTCTACGGGAAGTTTTCCAAATGTGAGTTTTGGCTCAATGAAGTTCTTTACCTTGGTCATATCATCTCTGCCAAGGGCATCGCTGTTAATCCCGAGGTGTCTGCAATTGTGAATTGGGAACCTACTCGGAATGTCAAGCAGCTTCGCAGTTTTCTTGGTCTTGCAAGCTATTGCCGAAGATTCGTTGAGAATTTCTCTAAGATTGCAAACCCTCTTTCCAACCTCCTCCAGAAGCATGTGAAGTATGTCTGGTCTCCTAAGTGTGACGTTGCTTTCAACACTCTCAAAGAGAAACTCGTCACAGCTCTGGTATTAACTCCTCCTGATGGATCCAAGCCATTTGAAGTTTTCTGTGATGCTTCTCTTCAAGGTCTCGGTGCTGTGTTAATGCAAGAGAAGAAAGTTGTGGCCTATACCTCTCGTCAGTTGAAGCCCAACGAAAAGAACTACCCCACTCACGATCTTGAGTTGGCGGCAGTTGTCCATGCATTAATAACATGGAGACATCTCTTGTTGGGAAGAAAAGTGGACATATTCACCGATCACAAGAGTCTCAAGTACATCTTCACTCAGCCCAACCTCAATCTCAGGCAGACTCGATGGGTCGAGATGATTCAATAGTACAATTCGAGTTTTGAATATACTCCAGGCAAAGCCAATGTCATTGCAGATGCTTTGAGCAGGAAGGCTTATTGCAACAGCTTAATTCTTAAGCCATTTCAACCGGATCTTTGTGAAGCTTTCCGCAAGCTGAATCTCCAAGTTGTTCCTCAAGGCTTTCTTGCCAACCTCATAGTCTCTCCTACTTTGGAAGATCAAATTCATGAGGCACAACTCCTGGATACCATGGTGAAGAAGGTGACATGTGGTATTGACAAGGGTCTTTCCAAATACAAGTGCTATCACATTGATGACAGAGACACTTTATTCTTCGAGGACCGGATTGTGGTTCCTAAAGGTGATCTAAGGAAGGTCATAATGAACGACGCGCACAATTCTCTTCTTTCCATTCATCCTGGAAGTACGAAGATGTACCATCACCTCAAACAGTCATATTGGTGGACTCGAATGAAGCGAGAAATCGCTCAATTCGTGAATGAATGTGATGTCTGTCGAAGGGTGAAAGCAGAACACCAACGACCAGCTGTTCTCCTCCAACCTCTTGCTATCCCAGAATGGAAGTTTGATCATATCGAAATGGACTTTGTTGAGGATATAGACCTTGGAGTCACCCGCCAGGAGGGCCGGGTTACTCTAAGGGTCATTGCCAGAAGCCCGGAGCTAAGTTTCAAGATGATGGGCCAGAGATGGGCTGAGACCCGGATATGGCTTAAAGCCCGTAGTTACAATCATTGTTATAATAGACTTGTAGAGTAAGGCAAGTATTATTTAGAGTCCGAGCCGGACGCTCTTATGAGCCGGCCGGGTCTCTAAGGGCTGATGGGCGTCGGCCTCCCTATATAAAGGGAGGACCCGGCAGCGGTTTAAGGGCGACAACAATCTCATCGAGAGCCGGGCATAGCTGTTTAGCTCCCTGGCGATCTTAACCCTAATCAATAACACCTCAAACTGGACGTAGGCTTTTACCTTCACTGTAAGGGGCCGAACCAGTATAAATCCTCGTGTTCCTTGTCCCGCATAACCCCTTCAAGCTTCCTAGTTGCGATGGCTCCACGACTAAGTCCTAGCTCAAGGACATCTGCCGTGACAATTCCACGACAGTTGGCGCCCATCGTGGGGCCAGCGCACGGTGGATTTGAGTTCTTGAAGGGCAGCTTTGAAGGGCTCAAGGGATATGCTGTGGGCCGGATGACCAAGAGTCGTCGCGGCAAGCTCTACATCGACGATATGGACTGGGGCCCCGACGCCGGCTCAATTGAGTACGGGTACCGGGTCCCCTTCGGCGGAATTCATGTCTTCATCGGCAAGATTGGTGAGCCGGGCCCCGAGCCGGATCTCCGCGCCGATCTCATCGAAACGGCTCAGCGCGCACGACCCGCCCGGGCCCGGCCTGCCTTAAGGCGCGTTTTTGTGGGATGCATCCATGGAGGGCCCTCTGATCCATCTGGGTCCGGTGAGGAGGCGGCCGTCGGCTCTGACGGCGAGTCGGCCACCGATGAGTCAAACTCGTTGTACCAACTTCAAGATGGTAGGCTCATGGGTTGTTCCGATGGTGACAGTATTCCGGACCTTTTTGAGCCGCCAAGTCAGGTTGGAGTTTTTATGGCCGGTGCGCAGCCTGTTCTGAACCCCGCGGCTGGATCGGGAAATCCGGTGCCTTCTCCGGCTCAGATGCTGATGGATCTCACAGACAAGATAACGGCCCTGTTAACCGCCACGGTTGACCCGGCGGATCAAGCCCAGCATGATGCGGAGGTGGCACAGTTGAAATTGGATCTGATAAAAGCTAAAGAGGATCTTGCAGCGGAAGGAATCAGGCTGGCTGCGGAGCAGGCGGCTCTCGACGCCCGGACTCAGCTGATTTAGGCGCAGTCCTTCCAGCTCACGATGGATCAGAACGCAGCCAACGAGGTCAGGAGAAGGAGGCATCAGAAGGCCCAGTCTCGACTCCCGCCGGTTTACGATCCACGCAATCTCTTCAACACGCCGGGTGCAGGGTCTAGTAACCCGCCAGGGGTCATTGCGCCCGGGTCTGGACCCCTTATTCAGCCGCGAGTGATGGGGCCTCCCCAGGTGCCCCCTGCCCCGCCTCAGTATGTGCCAATACCCCCGGGTCATTATGATAACCCGCTAGAGAACATGGTAGCTGCGGCAGCACGGCTGGCGGCTCTCCCCGTTGACGGCGATTCTCCGGCGGCCATCGAAACCCGCCCGGTCAGGGAACTCCTGCAGACGGCACTAGCGCAGCAAGAGGCGTACTCCTATAGCCGCGACAGGATCCACTCGACCCCTCGTCCAGGCCAGAGCCCGATTTACAGCCGGCACATGGTCTCAGCAACCGGTTCAAGTAATGTGCGACGCCATGACCCGCCCCCTGGCCACGGCCCGGCTCATAAGGGAGCCTTCTACGCAACAGACCAAGCACGGCAAGAGGCGGAGCAGGCACCTCAATTGACGGCTTATCAGACCCCCCCCCCGGCTTATCCGACGACGTCCGTTGATGTGGGAATTTCTACCAGGACCGGGGGTGTCCCTTGTTTGGTACCAGCCATCCGTAGTGAACGTCTACCTAAGGACTTTAAGGGCCCTAGGAAGGTGCCCAACTATACAGCGGACTTACAGCCTGCAGCCTGGATTGAGAGTTATGAGATGGCTATGGAATTGCTGGAGGTTAGTGAGGCGGCCATGGCCAAATATTTCACCATGATGTTAGATGGAACTGCCCGCACGTGGTTGAAAGGGTTACCGCCGAACTCCATTGGGTCTTGGGCTGAGCTGAAAGACCGGTTCATTCAAAACTTCAAAGATACCTGCAGGCAATCTATGTCAATTGTGGATTTGACTAACTGTAAGCAGCAAGAGGGTGAGTCCACGACCCATTGGGTTCGCCGGGTCAAGGAGATCATACATTCATCAGATAAGATGGATGCCGGCTCTGCAGTCTTAATGTTGGAACAGAACTGTCGCTTTGTGCCCCTCAAGATGAAGCTCGGGCGGCTCAAGCGCGACTGCACCGATATGGGTACCCTGATGGCGGCTCTTGTCAAGTACGCCGATTCCGATGGTACCAAGGATCCCCCTTCAGACGATGAAAGGGCAGGGAAGGGAAAGAAGAATGGCAATGGCAAGGGTCCCCAGTTTAACCCGGGGAACCAAGGAGGAGGCAAGCGTAAGGCCGGTGGTAGCCTAGAGTTTGTAGCCAACGCCAACTCTCAAGGTAATAACCAGCGACACAAGGGGAGGCCCCCTCCCCGAGGCGGCGGGTCAGGTCCAACGCTGGAGCAGCTGTTGAATGAACCGTGTCCAAGGCACGGCTCTAGAGAGAAGCTAGCGACTCACCTGTGGAAGGATTGCGCGATCATGAAGGCCTTTAAGAGCTACAATGGCCCGGGCGGCGGCTCAGGAGCCGGCGGCTTTCATGGCCCGGGCGGCGGGTCAAATTCCGGTCCTCAGAACGGTCAAGGGGGCTTTAATCAGTAGTCTGGTCAGGGTCATCAACAGCAGCAGGGGGGTTATCAGACCAACCCAAAGCAGCTTAGCGGTGGACAGTATCACGTGTTCACCACCAGTTTGTGAAAACGGGATCAGAAGCTTCACAAGAGAGCTGTTCATGCTGTTGAGCCGGCAGTTCTGCGCTACTTACGGTGGTCTGAGCAGCCTATAGTGTGGAGTAGGGAGGATCACCCTCCCCGGGTGGATAACCCGGGCCACTTGGCCCTGTTGGTGGCTCCTCAGGTGGGAGGCTATAAGTTCACAAAGGTACTCATGGACGGAGGCAGCAGCATCAATATCCTCTATTATGAGACTTTTCGCCGCATGGGATTGGTTGATAAAAACCTCAGCCAGTCAAACACTATCTTCCATGGTGTGGTACCTGGTAAGTCGTCTTATCCAGTCGGCAAGATCGAATTGGAAGTGGCTTTTGGTGATGAGAACAACTACAGGGTGGAGAAGTTGACCTTTGAGGTGGTCAAGATAAGAAGTCTGTACCATGCTATATTTGGACGGCCGGCTTACGCCAAGTTCATGGCACGGCCGTGTTATGTGTACTTACAGCTCAAGATGCCGGGTCACAATGGGACCATTACGGTTCACGGCAGCCGGAAAGTGGCTCTGGAATGTGAGGAAGGTGATGCAGCTTATGCAGAGTCTGTTTGCGCCACAGAGGAGTTGATGTTTTATAAAGACAATGTTGACCCAACAGATATGACCTCTCTGAAAAAGCCAACCACGGAGAATGAACCGGCAATGAAATTTAAGTCAGCTGACGAGACTAAACTTGTTGATTTTGTTCCAGGTAACTCATCTCAGCAGTTTAGCATCAGTGCAAATCTGGACCCGAAATAGGAAAGCGAGCTCATCGAGTTCATCCGTGAGAATAGGGACATCTTCGCATGGAAGCCTTCTGACATGCCAGGTGTACCTAGAGAACTTGCTGAGCACACTCTCAATGTTGATCCGAAATTTAAGCCGGTCAGACAGTTCCTTCGGTGGTTTAATGAAGAGAGGCGAAAAGCTATTGGTGAAGAAGTAACCCGGCTCTTGGCGGCCGGGTTTATCGTTGGAGTCTTTCACCCAGAGTGGTTGGCTAACCCGGTGCTCGTGCTCAAGAAGAACGGCACCTGGCGGATGTGTGTGGACTACACGGATTTGAACAAGGCGTGTCCGGCTGATCCTTTTGCCCTCCCCCGTATTGATCAAATCATTGATGCTACGGCAGGTTGCGCATGCTTAAGTTTCTTGGATGCTTATTCCGGGTATCATCAGATTAAAATGGCAGTTAAGGACCAGGAGAAGACGGCGTTCATCACTCCCTTCGGAGCCTTCTGCTATGTGTCTATGCCCTTTGGACTTAAGTGTGGACAAGCGACTTGCCAGCGTTGCGTACAGAATTGTCTTCATAAACAGATCGGGCGCAATGTTCACGCTTACGTGGACGATATTGTGGTTAAATCCATCAAGGAGGAAACCCTAATAGATGACTTAAGGGAAACCTTCGATAATCTCCGGGTCTACAAGATGATGCTTAACCCGGCCAAGTGTGTTTTTGGTGTTCCTGCAGGCAAACTATTGGGCTTCTTGGTTTCTGACAGAGGCATTGAGGCTAATCCGGAGAAGATCAAGGCCATCACTTCCCTGGCTAAGTCGGCGTGTATAAATGACGTTCAGCGTTTGGCGGGTCGCATCGCTGCTTTAAGCCGGTTTATAAGCCGTTTGGGTGAGAAGGCTATGCCTTTATATCAGTTGATGAAGAAAACTGATACCTTTGTCTGGAATGATGCAGCTAATACCGCTTTTGAGGATTTGAAAAAGCAGCTGGCAGAGCTCCCCGTCCTTGCTGCTCCGGTTGATAAGGAGCCCTTGCTACTGTATGTGGCGGCAAACGCACGGGCCGTCAGCGTGGCTATTGTGGTGGAGCGCAATGAAGCGGGTAAGGAGCATCCGGTTCAGCGGCCGGTTTATTATGTCAGCGAAGTGCTCATTGAGTCCAAGCAGCGGTACCCGCATTGGCAGAAGCTTGTGTATGGTGTGTTCATGGCGAGCCGGAAGCTTAAGCATTATTTTCAGGGTCATCCCATCACTGTGGTCAGTTCTACCCCTCTTGGTGATATTATCCAGAACATAGAGGCCACAGGGAGAATTGCTAAGTGGGCTATAGACCTTGGACCTCATGGTCTCAAATATGTGCCACGCACTGCTGTTAAATCTCAGGCTTTGGTGGATTTCATCAATGATTGGACAGAGTTGCAAGTGCCTGAGCAAAAACCGGATAACACTTATTGGACTATCCACTTTGATGGGTCCAGACAGTTGGAGGGCTCGGGGGCTGGTGTTGTATTGGCTTCCCCTAAAGGTGACAAATTCCATTATGTGCTACGGTTGATGTTTCCTTGCACTAACAATGCGGCTGAATATGAAGCTTTGCTCCACGGTCTTCGGGTGGCTAAGGAGATGAGCTTAAGCCGGGTAAGGTGCTTTGGGGACTCAGATTTGGTGGCTCAACAAGTATCAGGCACCTGGGATTCTAAGGATCCTCTCATGGCGGCTTATCGTCGCGAGGTTGATGCCATTGCTGGGCACTTTCAGGGATACCAAGTGGAGCACATTGATCGCAGGAAGAACGAGGCGGCTGATGCTTTAAGCCGGCTAGGCTCTCAGCGAAAGCCGGTGCCGCCTAACACTTTTCTGGATGTCCTGTACAACCCCTCGGTTAAGTTGCCTACAGAAGAGGACTTGGCTATCCCTGACCCAGAGGCACGACTGGTGCCGGCTCTTCATGTCATACCAGACTGGACAATGCCATATCTGGCTTATATAACCCGGGGAGAGTTGCCTGAGGATGAAACTCTGGCCAGGCAAGTAACCCGGCAGGCTAAGTCAATGATTGTTATTGATGGCGAGTTGCATCATCACAGTGTTTCAGGGGCGTTTCAGCGTTGTATCTCCCCTGAGGAAGGTCGAGAGATCTTGCGCGAGATCCATGAAGGGGATTGTGGCCATCATGCCGGTTCAAAATCTCTTGTGGCCAAGGCTTTCTGTCATGGTTTTTATTGGCTGACGGCTCACACTGATGCAGAGGACTTGGTTAGTAAGTGTGATGGTTGCCAAAGGTTCTCACGACGGGCTCATGTGCCGGCTCAGGAGTTGAGGATGATCCCGATCACTTGGCCCTTTGCGGTCTGGGGGCTTGATATGGTTGGGCCTTTTAAACGGTCCAAGGATAAGAAGACCCACCTCTTGGTGGCTGTTGACAAATTCACGAAGTGGGTGGAGGCTGAGCCAGTTAGCAAGTGCGATGCAGTCACGGCGGTTCAATTTATGAAAAAGGTGATTTTCTGCTTCGGCTTTCCGCACAGCATCATAACTGACAATGGCACCAATTTATCCAAGGGCGCTATGGAAGAATTTTGTCAACGAGAGCATATCCGACTTGATGTTTCCTCAGTGGCTCATCCCCAATCCAACGGTCAAGCTGAGAGAGCTAACCAGGAGATTCTGAAGGGCATCAAGCCCCGGCTTTTGGTCCCTTTGCAACGGACGCCGGGTTGTTGGGTGGAGGAGTTGCCCTCCGTCTTATGGAGTATCAACACTACTCGTAATAGATCTACAGGCTTCACGCCTTTCTTCATGGTTTATGGAGCAGAAGCAGTCCTCCCCAGCAACATCCGTCACGATTCACCTCGTGTGGCGGCTTATGTTGAGACGGATAATGAACAGGCGCGCCAAGATGCTCTGGACTTGTTGGATGAACAGCGTGAGGTGGCAGCAGCCCGTTCAGCGATTTACCAACAAGACCTTCGCCGTTATCATAGCCGCCGGGTCAAATCCCGGGTCTTCCAGGAAGGCGACCTTGTGCTCCGGCTCATCCAGGATCAAACAGATGCACACAAGTTATCCCCACCTTGGGAAGGGCCCTTTGTGGTCAGCAAGAACTTGCACAACGGGTCATATTACCTCATTGATATTCGGGAACATAAAGATTCGCGTAAATCTGAGGAGGAGACCCGTCGGCCGTGGAATATAGCTCAGCTTCGGCCTTACTACACTTGAGCTGTCGGCTCTCGTGGTGTACATATTTCAGACATATATATATTATGATAAGCAATAAAGCAGGGCCTCTGTCCTTTTTTCTCCCCCAATTATGCGTGTGTTATTTTTTACATGCTGATTTAAAGGAGGATCCGGCTTATGATCGTATTTGAGTCCAGCCGTAAGTAGTAAGGTCACTTGGGGGCTTCCTGTTCAAACATGGGTCGTATTCGAACCAAAGAGAACATAGCTGTCGATACCCACTTGATTGGCAAAGTGCCGAGCTCGTTGGGAAGTTATCTTTGATCATATTTGAATCACATTTTAACCCCTCTGAGAACCGACGTGGATCGTATTCGAATCAGCGTCGTTAAACAATTTTAAGAATCACTTGGGGGCTTCCTGTTCAAACATGGGTCGTATTCGAACCAAAGAGAACATAGCTGTCGGTACCCTCTTGATTGGCATCGCCACACCCACTGGGGGCTATATGATCGTATCGGAATCTTGGCTTAACCCCTTTTGGGCCGGGTCTCTGGTCGTATTCGAACTGGAAGCCCCTAAGTTCTGATTTATTACAAGTTTACTCTGATTATAACAAAGTGTGCATGGCCGGGTTTCACCTGCCGGCTTAATTGTGGGTTTATCTTTTTAATTGAACATCATGGATGTCATCAAGACAAGTCAATTAGAGTTAAGATACCAACCGTGCTACCCGGGTTATTTAATCCGGAAGTATGCTTACAGGCCGTTAAGTGTGTTATCACGGCTATGTTCAGAGTGTAACTAAGGACCAGTCCTCTTTGATTCATATTCCAGGTTATCCATCTCAAACACCTGCTTCTCAGGGTGGTAAGCCGCCTTGAGACTTGTGATTTGCCTTTCTATGCAGATACTTAAAGGCACCTTTTAAGGTTGAGAAGGACAAAGGGATAATTATGACCCGGAGGACACCAAAAGGATAACTTCAAGGGATTTCAGCATTCATTACATGCACGATGGCACGACAGAGATAAATTGTTGCACCTATCCTATTACAAAATTCTTTAAATCTCAAGGATGGAGCGTTGTTCGGTGAACCGCCAGCCGCTTTATGATGCGTGTTGAGTTGAAGTCCCCGGCTCGTTCCTATCTTCTGCTCCGGCTGATCCCAAGACCTCGAAGGTTGACGACTTCCAGTTGATGCCGCTGAGAGCTTCGAACTGGGCTTCTTCGTCAATTAACCCGGCCGGGTCAATCTCCGGGGCTAAGGTATGCTGACGAGCCGGAGGAATCAGACCGAGAACTTCATAGCGAGGGGTTGGAATCCTCTGATTCTCCGCGTTGTACCCCGGCTGATACTTGGTTAAGTCGGTGTCATTCCCGATGATGGTAGCCACCGGGCGTACAGCCTTCACACATGCCGCAAAGTCCTTCTGGTCGAAGGCTGAGCCGTCTTCCTTCAGGCTTGGGTAACCCAGGGCGATGTCTGCCGAGTCTAGCTCCGGCAGGAATGCTTTGGCCCGGCTCAGCGCGGCAATTGCTCCGGCTCTTGCGGAGGCTCGGCGTAGCTCCTAGATCCGCTGCGGCAGAACAGCGAGCCGGCGCAGGACTTCGGCCAGATGGGTTGGCACCTCGTTGGATAGGGCCACCACAGCTAAGGCGCGCTGTGACCCGGTGTAGAGTTGTTCCACCAGGGTGTACACGGCCTTTAACTTGGTGACCACGCTCTGGTTGAGGTTGGCACTCCTGGGACCTGTTTAATAAAGATCAGATAAGCCGGTGACAAGGATGAATCATAACATATACAGACTTGATGAAAGCCGGCAAGGCGACTTACCGAAGATAGCAGCCACCATTTGGGAAACCTGGCGCTTTAGGCCAGAGAGCTCAGCAGTCTTTTCAGTGAGGGCTTTCTCCGCCTGTTCTGCTCGGGTCACCAGTGCGGCTTTCTCCTCAGCCCAGGCCTTCCGCTCAGCATCAAATTCGGTCTTCAGCTTCTCTTGAGCGGCGATGCTGGAGACAAACTTGGCGTTTGCCTTCCGGGTCTCCATCTCTTGTGTCTTTAGCCAGCTCTTGAGATCCGCAAGGTCCGACTCTAATTTCTTGCCAACAGCCTGCATATATTTCCGGGTTATTAACAGTCATTCTATAAGTCCCAAGCGTTTTCCAAGCAAAGACACTTGGCACTTGGGGGCTAATGCATATTGAACGTATCTGTCTACGTACTGCCGGCTTAGTTGAGTAAGCCGGGACCTAAGTCTACAACATATTCAAGTAGAAGTTGTCGACTTGGGGGCTAGCATGACAAGGGTCACTATGCAGAAAGTAAGAAGACAGCGGAAGAATACCTCAGATTTTTGTTGGATCTGGTTGACCATGGCCATCTCGGCGTCCCGGCTCTTGTGGACTTGGCTGATGTAGCCTGAGACGAGCTCTCCAATGCTCAAGTCGGTGTAGCTGGAGAGGTCCAAATTCACCCGGTGGGGTTGCAGCAACTCCCCCTTCGCGGAGCATTTGGCTAGCACGGTCGGCCTCCCCGGCTCAACATACTCCGTCCGGGTAATTACCACGTCCGGGTCGTTAGCTGGTGGGCCTGAGCCGGAGGCCTCCGGGTTAACCGACGCTTCGGTCGTTGTCTTGGTGGTCGGGGCAGGGGCTTTAGGCGCCGTGTCCATGGGAATGGTGGCTTCGAGGGCGGAGGCAGCTGGCGACTCTTGAGCCGTCGCCTCCGACTCAGGCAAGTCCGGCACTCCGGCTGACCTGGTCTTCTTTGCTCTTTTGGTGAGCTTTGCCTGGCACTGAAAAGGCAGAAATGTTAGGCATACAAAGAATAAATACAGACAGATAATGTAAGGAGATTGTTATTACCCGGGTGCAGTCTTGAAGGCCGGCAGACTTGACTGCATGGAGTCACCCGAAGAGGGGGAGGTCTCCTGATAATTGGAGTCAGAAGAGTTGAGTGGCTGACGGATGACACCCGCCAACGGATGAAAAGGGTACAGGTGAGAAAGAACCTCAGTGCGACGCTTGCTTGTTGCGTCGGGTAACCCGGCGGAGAGGTCGGTGTCCTTGCGGGCCCGGGTGTGACGCCGGCTTTCGTGAACCTGCTGCTTCAAAAGAAATTGAGGGTCTTGATGAGCTAATGGATGAGAAAAGCTTACTTTCCGGGTTACTCTTCGGAATTTCAGCTGTCAAAGGCTCCGAGTCGGAGGAAAGTGATGTTACCTCTTCAACCACCGGGTTACTGGCGCCGGTGTCATCCTGTCAATAAGCAAAATGTTGATAAGGCGGACAGCAGCAAACAACAAATATGGCAAGAGTTTAAAGGTTTAAGGGTTACCTCTGACTCGGAGCTGTCGCTTAATTGCAGCAGCTCCGAAGCAGTGGGTCTGCTTCCCTTTTTGCGAGGGGCGGCTTTCTTGGCGGCTTTCTTCGCCTTCCTGGCCTTCTTGGCCGCTTCATGGTCATACTTGACCCGCCAGAATTTATCATCAGCCTGAGAAATACAGTAATGAACTCTTAAAATGGTTCAGGGCAAGGTGACATGTAAAGGAAGTTGAAAGGTTAAAGTCAGCGGCTTACCGCTGGGACTGGATTGATCTTGCAGAACGGGGCTAGCCCGGTTCTTCCACAGTCTGCCAGGCTCTCGTTTAACAGAGCCTTGGTCTCTTCTTCAGCAACGTCTTCTAGAAGATCATTGCGACTGTGCCTCTGCGGGTCATCCTTTCGCCCGGTGTACTCACACATTAAGCCGGGGCGGCGGCTCAATGGGATCACCCGCCATGAGATCCAGACCCGGACCAGGTCTATTCCGTTCAGACCGTTGCCGAGCAGGGCCTTGATCTTATTGATCGTTGGAAGCAGAGGCTGGCATTCGCGGCAGTCAGTTTGTCGGATAGCGGATGAGTCGGCTCTAGGCGTGTTGGGCGAAAGCCGGGCAGCGTGTTCTCGTCGGCCGGGGACGTATCTTGGCAGTAGAACCAAGTCATATTCCAGTCCTTGGGGTGGCTTGGCGGCTCTGCGTAAGGGAATAGACAATCCCTGCGCCGTTGGATGGAGATGCCGCCTAATTCCAGACTTGGCCCGTTCGCACACTCGTTTTGGCGGTTTAAGTAGAACAGTTCTCTGAAAAGCAGCAAACTGGGCTCCTCTCCAAGGTACACTTCGCAAAAGACTTGGAAGTTGCAGATGTTGGATACGGAGTTGGGTCCTATATCCTGAGGCCGAAGGTCAAAGAAGTTGAGCACGTCCCGGAAGAATTTTGAGCCGGGCGGTGTGAAGCCCCGGCTCATATGGTCTGCAAAGGTCACTACCTCCCCGTCCTTCGGCTGTGGTCTTTCTTCGGACGGATCAGGGGCACGGTAGGACATCACTTCCTCCTTGGGCAGATACCCGGACTTAATGAAGTTGGCTAGGGTCTCGTCAGTAACGTTGGATCTCATCCAGTTGCAAGTGATGGGAGCCTTGGGAGGCATGGTGAAGGTTGGTGGTCTATGTTAAAGAGAAAAGTATCCGGGTTAATTATAAGCCGGAGATTATCATTCAAACTACAATAGCGGCTTATGAAGGGGACTAATGATATATAAGCAGACACGGTGGGTTATCTAAGCCGTAGGGGCATTCAGAATAAGTTGGTCGTCTACGGCTTACCGCGGTTAAGCCGGAGGATTCTACAGAGCATGGTTCTCTATAAACCGGAAAGTTCTACGGCGCGTGTTTTCTTTAAGTCGGAAATATAAGCCGCCAAGATTCAAGGGCTGCAGTTTTTACTAAGTGTGGTAAAACAGATTTCACGTATTGCAGTAACTTTTTTGGATCAAAATGGTCGGGTGAAATGAAAATTTTCTAGACCTAAAAACAGAGGCAGGAGAAGTTCTTGAGGTGGAACATGGTTCTTATGCAGTAAAAAGAGGGTTTTTTGCAGGTGAAACGGATCTCAAACATCTACCGCACTAACTCTATGTGAGGTTAAGGATCAACCGAGTGCGGTGACTACAAGAGCTACTGAGGTTTGCGACAATGGTGATGAACGCGAAGAACATAAGATGAACCCTACAGTAGATCCATCTGACAGGGCAAAGGAGACTCACCGGAGTTGGAAAGAGCGGAGGTCGCTGCCGTGAATCTGGTCCGAATCAGGGTGATGCAGCGGCCGGGTTGATGAAGACCAGGGGCGCGACGGCGGCGGCAGTGGCGGAGCTCGGGCAGAGGGGCGACGGCGCGAGGAGGAAGAAGGAGAGCGTGAGAAGAAAGCGTTGGGCCGGCCTATTTATAAGGCAGAGTCATAAGTGGGCGCGAGATTCAAGGAGACCACGGCGTGGTTATCTCCCCCTCACGGTGCCTCGATTTTCGGAATGACAGTAAAAGCAAAGATCCGTTGCGGATCTGGCGGAGTAAAAAACGGACTTAATGGAGGATGACGTCACGGCGGATTATCCGGAGTCCTGAGGATGACGTCACTCCGGGTTATGGCCTTCACATGAATGGTAAGCCGGAGATTTTCTCTGTCGGCAGAGTTGAAGATTGACGCGAGCCGGCTCAAGTCAATCTGGGGCCTAATGTTGAGGATATAGACCTTGGAGTCACCCGCCAGGAGGGCCGGGTTACTCTAAGGGTCATTGCCAGAAGCCCGGAGCAAAGTTTCAAGATGATGGGCCAGAGATGGGCTGAGACCCGGATATGGCTTAAAGCCCGTAGTTACAATCATTGTTATAATAGACTTGTAGAGTAAGGCAAGTATTATTTAGAGTCCGAGCCGGACGCTCTTATGAGCTGGCCGGGTCTCTAAGGGCTGCTGGGCGTCGACCTCCCTATATAAAGGGAGGACCCGGCAGCGGTTTAAGGGCGACAACAATCTCATCGAGAGCCGGGCATAGCTGTTTAGCTCCCTGGCGATCATAACCCAAATCAATAACACCTCAAACTGGACGTAGGCTTTTACCTTCACTGTAAGGGGCCGAACCAGTATAAATCCTCGTGTTCCTTGTCCCGCATAACCCCTTCAAGCTTCCTAGTTGCGATGGCTCCACGACTAAGTCCTAGCTCAAGGACATCTGCCGTGACAATTCCACGACAGACTTCGTGACTGGATTTCCTAAGTCCAAGCGCGGAAATGATGCTATCTTCGTTGTCATCGACAAGCTAACTAAAGTGGCTCATTTCCTTCCAATCAAAGAATCTATCACGGCAGCTCAGTTGGCAGAGCTATACACCTCCAGGATTGTCTCTTTGCACGGCATTCCACAATTGATATCTTCAGATCGTGGAAGCATCTTCACTTCTAAGTTCTGGGACTCCTTCCAGAAGGCCATGGGCACCAACATTCGCTTCAGCACAGCTTTCCATCCTCAAACTAGTGGCCAAGTCGAGCGAGTCAATCAAATCCTTGAAGATATGCTCAGGGCTTGTGTCATTTCCTTTGGCATGAAGTGGGAAGATTGTCTTCCATATGCCGAATTCTCCTACAACAACAGCTTCCAAGCAAGTTCGGGCAAGTCCCCATTCGAGATTCTCTATGGCAGAAAGTGCCGTACTCCTCTCAATTGGTCAGAGACTGGTGAACGCCAACTTCTTGGCAATGAATTAATCACAGAGGTTGAGGAAATGTGTAAAGCCATCCGTGAAAATCTCAAAGCCGCGCAATCGCGCCAGAAGAGTTACTATGATAGCAAGCACCGTGATGTGGTTTTCGAGATCGGAGACCATGTCTACCTCCGCGTCTCTCCAATGAAAGGCACTCGTCGCTTCGGTATCAAAGGGAAGCTTGCCCCTAGATGCGTGGGTCTTTTCAAGATCATTGGCAAAAGAGGCGACCTCGCCTATCAACTTGAGCTTCCCTCCAACTTCGCGAACGTGCACGATGTGTTCCACATGTCACAGCTTCGCAATGGCTTCATGACTCCTGAGCGCACCATCAACTTCGAAGAGATTGACCTCCAAGAAGGTCTATCTTATCATGAGCACCCCGTTGCTATTCTTGAAGAAACCGAGCGCAAGACTCGCAACAAGTCAATCAAATTCCTGAAAGTGAAGTGGTCGCACCATTCCGACTGAGACGCCACCTGGGAACGCGAGGACCACCTCCATTCCGAATATCCGGAGTTCTTTCAGTCCTAGATCTCGGGACGAGATCCTCTCGTAGTGGTGGAGTGTTGTAACACCCCGGATGTAACTTTCCATATTTTTAACTCCAACTCTTGCCATTTTCGGCTATGTGTTATGATATTCCCTCCATGGTCGGGTTTTGTTTTTCGTTTTGCATTTTGTTCATGTCATGCATCTCATATCATGTCATCATGTGCATCTCATTTGCATACGTGTTCGTCTCATGCATCCGAGCATTTTCCCCGTTGTCTGTTTTGCAATCCGGCACTCCCACATGCACCGGCGCGCCCCTCTTGTTTCTTTTCGTGAGCGGGTGTTAAATGTTCTCGTAATGGACCGAGGTTTTCCAAGTGGCCCTGGTACACCACCGGTAGACCACCTGTCAAGTTTCGTTCCATTTGGAGGTCGTTTGATACTCCAACGGTTAACCGGGTAACCGCAAAGTCCTTTTGTGTGTTGCATCAAAAAACCCCTCCAAACAGCCCAAAAACCCATCTAAGTCACTTCCATGCTCTAGGTCGTTTGATCACGATCGTGTGGGCGAAAACCGCACTCCGTTTGGAGTCTCCTAGCTCCCTCCACCTATAAAAACACCTCCCCCTCCGAAATCCGGGTCGAAACCCTAGCAAAAATCGCCCCCGCCGCCACCGGACACGTCCACCGCCGCCGGACGCTTCAGCCGCCGCCGCCGCGTCCAATCGCCGCCTGCCACATGGCAA
>NC_057805.1:267233982-267255417 GCF_018294505.1 Triticum aestivum | reverse complement strand
GCCGCCCGCGTCCCCGCGGCGCCCCGCCGCCTCGCCGCCCATCTTCGTTGTTCCCCGCCGTCGGCGCCTCCTCCCCGACCCGCAGCGCCTCTCCCTCCTCTCCACGCCGGCCGCCGCCTCTTCTCCGCCGAGGAGCTCCGGCCAGCGCGCCTCGAGCCGGCCCGAACCCTAGATCCACCAGAGGTTGACTTTCTCCCCCCCCCTGAAATCCTCGTCCCAAGAATTTTACAACATATGGCTCTGTTCATTGCATCATAACTCCGTGCATACTACTCCGTTTCGTGCGTCTAATATGTCGAAATGTTCGTCTAGAGATGCTCCTCATTTTGTTCCATTATGCCATGTTCATTTGAGTCCATCTTGATGCCCAAATCTCTGATGCAAGAGTGCTATATGCTGTTATCTGCTGTTACTTATCAGAACTTGGTGATTTGTTATTTTTGTTGCAATTGATGTGTGCATCTTATGAGTAGGAGCTCTACATGTGTTTTGATGTATGACATGCAATCCTTAGAGAGGTGTAAGCCATGTATTTTTGTGATCTATGTGGTGACTAGCACAAGCATGCAAACTAGGCTTCGTGATGTTTCTGTTTTCAGAGACTTTGGATTTTCACCAAGTCTGTTTCTGCTGTTATTTTGTTACCATGTATCCATGTGTCTACAGAGAGATCCATGCTCCTTTTGGTTATGTTCAGTAAGGATGTTTAGTATATATAGTTGTGCTCTATCCATCCATGCCCCTGTTTGCAATTATGGAGTGACATAGCATGTCTTAATATTGCTCTACTTTTGCTATAAAATATTCCTGGCAGATTGTTAACATGATATTCAATTTTGCCAAGCTTGTTGTAGTTGATCCATACATGCTATGTACTTGATCTTTCCATGGATAGCTTTATGAACAAGCCATCTTGCTGTAGGTATGCTTGTTTTGTCATGCGTTGCCTTGTGATGAGTGAATCAAGCTCACCAACAGGCCTTCATAATACTGTTTCTGCCATGCTCTGTTTTCTGCCAAGTCTGAAACCTGTTAACGAAACTTGCTATGTTTACATGGGTGCCATCATATCTTCTGATCTTTTTGGACTCATGGTCAGTAAAAGACTTTTGTTCTAAGAATTTCGTAGATTCATCCGAATTCTTGTTTTGCTATGTTAAGTTCCTGTAGAATGTTGATTTCTTGCTCTGAACATTGCTACCTGATGCTGTTTCTGCCATGTCCAGTAATTTCACCAAGTATGTGAACCTGTTATCTTTTGCACTTTTGCCATGCTTGTTTGAACCTGTTATGGTGTGATCTAGCCGTATCTCCCATGTTCATCTTTTGTCAAGCATCTCCTGTAGATTACTTTGATATGCTTTGTTGCTATGTTGGAGTGCTATAGCATAGTTACTTGTTGTATTCTAAGTGCTATCATGCTGTTAATCGCAGAATCGTGTCATTCTTGTTTTGCTTGCCATTTGCAAACCGTGCATCCGTTTCCGGTGATCTTTATATCGATTACGACCGAAATCATCTCATATTTCCAGTGGCATACTTGGTTTGCCAAGTTACTGCCTTGTTCATCCTTTTTCTTCCGGAACACGCATACGCATCGCATACCACATCTCGCATATCATGCATGTTTTGCATCATGTTGCTTGTGCATTTCCCGTGATTGATTGTGGTTCCGTTGCTTGTGTTCTTGTTGTGGGTAGATCCGGGAGACGAGTTCGTGAACGAGGAACCTGTTGAGTATGCTTTCGAGGATCAAGCTTTCGACAACTCTGAGAACCTTGCAGGCAAGATGACCATACCCTCGAAATCACTTCTATCTTTGCTTTGCTAGTTGTTCACTCTATTGCCATGCTGCGCTAACTACCACTTGCTATATCATGCCTCCCATATTGCCATGCCAAGCCTCTCACCATCCTTTCCTAACAAACCATTGTTTGGCTAAGTTACCGCTTTTGCTCAGCCCTTCTTATAGCGTTGTTAGTTGCAGGTGAAGTAGAAATTGGTTCCATGTTGGAACATGGATATTTTGGAATATCACAATATCTCTTATTTAATTAATGCATCTATATATTTGGTAAAGGGTGGAAGGCTCGGCCTTATGCTTGGTGTTTTGTTCCACTCTTGCCGCCCTAGTTTCCGTCATACCGGTATTATGTTCCTTGAGTTTGCGTTCCTTATGCGGTTGGGTGATTTATGGGACCCCCTTGACAGTTCGCCTTGAATAAAACTCCTCCAGCAAGGCCCAACCTTGGTTTTACCATTTTCCGCCTAAGCCTTTTTCCCTTGGGTCATCTTTATTTAAACCCCCGGGCCAGTGTTCCTCTGAGTGCTGGTCCAAACTAGAGCCCTTTGCAGCGCCACCTCGGGGAAACTTGAGGCCTGGTTTTAGTTGTACGAACTGCTCATCCGGTGTGCCCTGAGAACGAGATATGTGCAGCTTCTATCGGGATTTGTCGGCACATTCGGGCGGCTTTGTTGGTCTTGTTTTACCATTGTCTAAATGTCTTGTAAACCGGGATTCTGAGACTGATCGGGTCTTCCTGGGAGAAGGTTTATCCTTCATTGACCGTGAGAGCTTATAATAGACTAAGTTGGGACACCCCTGCAGGGTATTATCTTTCGAAAGCCGTGCCCGCGGTTATGAGGCAGATGGGAATTTGTTAATGTCTAGTTGTAGAGAACTTGACACTGGACTTAATTAAAATACATCAACCGTGTGTGTAGCCGTGATGGTCTCTTCTCGGCGGAGTCCGGGAAGTGAACACGGTTTGAGTTATGCATGAACGTAAGTAGTTTCAGGATCACTTCTTGATCATTTCTAGCTTCGTGACCGTTGCGTTGCTTCTCTTCTCGCTCTCTTTTGCGTATGTTAGCCACCATATATGCTTGGTGCCTGCTGTAGCTCCACCTCATTACACCATTCTTTCCTATAAGCTTAAATAGTCTTGATCTCGCGGGTGTGAGATTGCTGAGTCCTCGTGACTCACAGATTCTACCAAAACAGTTGCAGGTGCCGACGATGCCAGTGCAGATGACGCAACCGAACTCAATTGGGAGTTCGACGAGGAACATGGTCGTTACTATGTTTCTTTTCCTGATGATCAGTAGTGGAGCCCAGTTGGGGCGATCGGGGATCTAGCATTTGGGGTTATCTTATTTTCATTTGGATTTTGACCGTAGTCGGTCTATGTGTGGATTTTAGATGATATATGAATTAATTAATGTATTGTGTGAAGTGGCGATTGTAAGCCAACTCTCGTTATCCCATTCTTGTTCATTACATGGGATTGTGTGAAGATGACCCTTCTTGCGACAAAACCACAATGCGGTTATGCCTCTAAGTCGTGCCTCGTCTTGTGGGAGATATAGCCGCATCGTGGGAGTTACACCCCTGGCTTGTATTATGATGCTTGTATGACTTATTTATGTTGTAGAGTTGTGTTGTGATATCTTCCCGTGAGTCCCTGATCTTGATCGTACACATTTGCGTGCATGATTAGTGTACGATTGAATCGGGGGCGTCACACTAGATGTCGTGGAATTGTCACGGCAGATGTCCTTGAGCTAGGACTTAGTCGTGGAGCCATCGCAACTAGGAAGCTTGAAGGGGTTATGCGGGACAAGAAACACGAGGGTTTATACTGGTTCGGCCCCTTACGGTGAAGGTAAAGGCCTACGTCCAGTTCGAGGTGTTATTGATTAGGGTTACGATCGCCAGGGAGCTAAACAGCTATGCCCGACTCTCGATCAGATCGTTGTCGCCCCTAAACCGCTGCCGGGTCGTCCCTTTATATAGGGAGGCTGACGCCCAGTGGCCCTTAGAGTCCTGGCCGGCTCATAAGAGTGTCCGGCTTGGACTCTAAACAATACTTGCCTTACACTACAAGTCTACTATAACAACAAAGATTGTACTACGGGCTTTAAGCCATCGCCGGGTCTCAGCCCATCTTTGGCCCATTATCTTGAAACTTAGCTCCGGGCTTCTGGCAATGACCCTTAGTGTAACCCGGCCCTCCTGGCGGGTGACTCTCAGGTCTATATCCTCAACATTAGGCCCCATATTGACTTGAGCCGGCTCGTGTCAATCTTCAACTCTGCCGACAGAAAAAATCTCCGGCTTACCGTTCGTGTGAAGGCCATAACCCGGTGTGACGTCATTCTTCGGACTCCGGATAATCCGCCGCGACGTCATCCTCCATTAAGTCCGTTTTTTACTCCGCCAGATCCGCAACGGATCTCTGCTGTTACTGTCTTTCCGAAAATCGAGGCGCCGTGAGGGGGAGATAACCACGCCGTAGTCTCCTTGAATATCGCGCCCACTTATGACTTGCCTTATAAATAGGCCGGCCCGGCACTCTCTTCTCACACTCTCCTTCTTCTTCCTCGCGCTGTCGTTCCTCTGCCCGAGATTCTGCCGCCGCCGCCGCCGTCGCGCCCCTGATCTTCATCGACCCGGCCGCTGCATCACCCTGACCCGGACCAGATAACGGCGGCGACCTTCGCTCTTCCTCAACTCCGGTGAGTCTTCCCTGCCTTGCTAGAACAAATCTGTGGTAGGGTTCATCTTGTGTTCTTCGCGTTCTTCACCATTGCCGCAAGTTTCAGTAACCCCTGTAGTCACTGCCCCCGTTGATCTTAACTCTTCGTAGAACCTTTGCGGTAAATGTTCGAGATCCATTCCATCTGCAAAAATCCTCTTTTTACTGCTTAAAGACCATGTTCCACCTTAAGAACTTCTCCTGTTTCTGTTTCTTTAGGTCTAGAAAATTTTCATCTTGCCTGACCATTTTGATCCGAAAAAGTTACTGTAATATATGAAATCTGTTTTACCACACTTAGTAAAAACTGCAGCCCTTGAATCTTGGCGGCTTATGTTTCCGACTTAAAGAAAACACGCGCCGTAGAACTTTCCGGTTTAAAGAGAACCATGCTCTGTAGTATCTTCCGACTTAACCGCAGTAATCCGTAGATGACCAACTCATCCTGAATGCCCCGACGACTTAGATAACCCACCGTATCAATACATACCATTAGTCCCCTTCATAAGCCGTCATTGTAGTTTGAATGATAAACACCAGCTTATAATTAACCCGGACACCTTCTTCTTTATCATAGATCACCAACCGTCACCATGCCTCCCAAAGCTCCCATCACTTGCAACTGGATGAGATCCAACGTTACTGATGAGACCCTGGCCAACTTTGTTAAGTCCGGATATCTGCCCAGGAAGGAAGTGATGTCCTACCGTGCCCCCGATCCATCCGAAGAAAGACCACAGCCGAGGGAGGGGGAGGTAGTGATCTTTGCGGACCATATGAGCCGGGGCTTTGCACCGCCCGGCTCAAAATTCTTCCGGGATGTGCTCAACTTCTTTGACCTTCGACCTCAGGATATAGGACCCAATTCCATGTCCAACATCTGCAACTTCCAAGTCTTTTGTGAAGTATATCTTGGAGAAGAGCCGAGTCTACTGCTCTTCAGAGAGCTGTTTTATTTGAACCGCCAAAATGAGTGTGCCAACGGGCCAAGTCTAGAGTTAGGCGGCATCTCCATCCAGCGACGTAGGGACTGTCTGTTCCCTTACGCAGAGCCGCCGAGCCACCCTAAGGACTGGAATATGACTTGGTTCTACTGCCAAGATACATCCCCGGCTGACGAGAATCCACTGCCCGGCTTTCGCCCAACACGCCTGGAGCCGACTCACCCGTTATCCGACAAACTTACTGCCGCGGAACGCCAACCTTTGCTTCCAACGATCAACAAGATCAAGGCCCTGCTAGGCAATGGCCTGAACGGAATTGATCTGGTCCGGGTCTGGATCTCATGGCGGGTGATCCCATTGAGCCGCCGCCCCGGCTTAATGTGTGAGTACACCGGGCGAAAGGATGACCCGCAGAGGCACAGTCGCAATGATCTTCCAGAAGACGTTGCGGAAGAAGAGACCAAGGCTCTGTTAAACGAGAGCCTGGCAGACTGTGGAAGAACCGGGCTAGCCCCGTTCTGCAAGACCAATCCAGCCCCAGCGGTAAGCCGCTGACTTTAACCTTTCCATTTTTTACCTGTCATCTTACTAAGAACTCATTACTGTATTTTTCAGGCTGATGATAAATTCTGGTGGGTCAAGTATGACCATGAGGCGGCCAAGAAGGCCAGGAAGGCGAAGAAAGCCGCCAAGAGAGCCGCCCCTCGCAAAAAGGGAAACAGACCCACTGCTTCGGAGCTGCTACAATTAAGCGATAGCTCCGAGTCAGAGGTAACCCTTAAACCTTTAAACTCTTGCCGTATTTA
Source organism: Triticum aestivum (assembly GCF_018294505.1). NCBI lineage: Eukaryota > Viridiplantae > Streptophyta > Magnoliopsida > Poales > Poaceae > Triticum > Triticum aestivum. Next base: position 267,249,129 of record NC_057805.1, on the reverse strand, counting down.
CTGGTTGCTGCTGTCCACTTTACCATCATTTTGCTTATTAACAGGATGACACCGGCGCCAGTGACCTGGTGATTGAAGAGGTAACATTACTCCCCTCCGACTCGGAGCCTTTGCCACAGCTGAAAGTCCGAAGGGTAATCCGGAAAGTAAGCTTTTCTCATCCATTAGCTCATCAAGACCCTCAATTTCTTTTGAAGCAGCAGGTTCACGAAAGCCGGCGTCTCACCCGGGCCCGCAAGGACACCGACCTCTCCGCCGGGTTACCCGACGCGACAAAGAAACGTCGCACCGAGGTCTTTTCTCACTTGTACCCTTTTCATCCGTTGGCGGGTGTTATCCGTCAACCATTTAATTCTTCTGACTCCAATTACCAGGAGACCTCCCCCTCTTCGGGTGACTCCCTGCAATCAAGTCTGCCGGCCTTCAAGACTGCACCCGGGTAATAACAATCACCTTACATTATCTGTCTGTATTTACTCTTTGTATGCCTAACACTTCTGTCTTTTCAGTGCCCAGGCAAAGCTCACCAAAAGAACAAAGAAGACCAGGTCAGCCGGAGTGCCGGACTTGCCTGAGCCGGAGACGACGGCTCAAGATCCGCCAGCCGCCTCCGAGGCCACCATTCCCATGGATACGGCGCCTGAAGCCCCTGCCCCGACCACCAAGACAACGACCGAAGCATCAGCTAATCCAGAGGCGTCCGGCTCAGCCCCACCAGCTAACGACCCGGACGTGGTAATTACCCGGACGGAGTATGTTGAGCCGGGGAGGCCGACCGCACTGGCCAAATGCTCCGCGAAGAGGGAGTTGCTGCAACCCCATCGGGTGAATCTGGACCTCTCCAGCTACACCGATTTAAGCATTGGAGAGCTTGTCTCAGGCTACATCAGCCAAGTTCACAAGAGCCGAGACGCCGAGATCGCCATGGTCAACCAGATCCAACAGAAATCTGAGTTAACCTTCTGCTGTTTTCTTATTTCTGCATAGTGATCCTTGTCATCCTAGCCCCCAAGTCTAGCACTTATACTTGAATATGTTGTAGACTTAGATTCCGGCTTACTGAACTGAGCCGGCCGTTCATAGATAGATACGTTCAATATGCATTAGCCCCCAAGTGCCAAGTGTCTTTGCTTGGAAAGCGCTTGGGACTTTATAGAATGACTGTCAATAACCCGGAAATATATGCAGGCTGTTGGCAAGAAATTAGAGTCGGACCTGGCGGATCTCAAGAGCCGGTTAAAGACTCAAGAGATGGAGACCCAGAAGGCGAATGCCAAGTTTGTCTCCAGCATCGCCGCTCAGGAGAAATTGAAGACTGAATTCGACGCTGAGCGGAAGGCCTGGGCTGAGGAGAAAGCCGCACTGATGACCCAGGCGGAACAGGCGGAGAAGGCACTCTCTGAAAAAACCGCCGAACTCTCCAGCCTAAAGCGCCAAGTGTCCCAAATGCTAGCTGCCATCTTCGGTAAGTCGCCTCACCGGCTTTCATTCATGTTAGAATGTTTACATCTCCTGATTCATCCTTGTCACCGGGTCATCTGATGTTGTTAAACAGGTTCCAGAAGCGCCAACTTGAACCAGAGCGTGGTCACCAAGCTAAAGGCCGTGTACACCCTGGTGGAACAACTCTACACCGGGTCACAGCGCGCTTTAGCTGTGGTGGCCCTATCCAACGAGGTGCCAACCCATCTGGCTGAAGTCCTGCGCCGGCTTGTTGTTCTGCCACAGCGGATCCAGGAGCTACGCCGAGCCTCCGCAAGATCCGGAGCAATTGCCGCGCTGAGCCGGGCCAAAGCATTCCTGCCGGAGCTAGACCCGGCAGACATCGCACTGGGTTACCCGAGCTTGAAAGAAGACGGCTCCGCCTTCGACCAGAAGGACTTCGCGGCATGTGTTAAGGCTGTACGCCCGGTGGCCACCATCATCGGGAACGACACCGACTTAACCAAGTATCAGCCGGGGTACAACGCGGAGAATCAGAGGATTCCAACCCCTCGCTATGAAGCTCTTAGTCTGATTCCTCCGGCTCGTCAGCACACCTTCGCCCCCGAGATTGACCCGGCCGGGTTAATTGACGAAGAAGCCCAGTTCGAAGCTCTCAGCGGCATCGACTGGAAGTCGTCAACCTTCGAGGTCTTGGGATCAACCGGAGCAGAAGACGAGCCGGGGACTTCAACCCAGCAGGCATCGTAAAGCGGCTGGCGGTTCACCGAACAACGCTCCAACCTTGAGACTTGAAGAATTTTGTAATAGACTAGGTGCAACATTTTATCTCTGCCGTGCCATCGTGCACGTAATGAATGCTGGAAACTCTTGAAATTATCCTTTGTGTTCCTCCGGGTCGTAATTATCCCTTTGTCCTTCTCAACCTTAAAAAGTGCCTTTAAGTATCTGCATAGAAAGGAAAATCACAAGTCGCAAGGCGGCTTACCGCCCTGAGAATCAGGTGTTTGAGATGGATAACCCGGAATACAAACCAAAAAGACTGGTCCTTAACTATATTCTGAACACAGTCGTGATAACACACTCAACAGCCTGTAAGCATACTTCCGGGTTAAATAACCCGGGTAGCACGGTTGGTATCTTAACTCGAATTTACTTGTCTTGATGACATCCATGATGCTCACCTAACAAGATAAACCAAAATTAAGCCGGCAAGTGAAACCCGGCCATGCACACGTTGTCATAATCAGAGTAGACTTTGCGATAAATCGGAACTTAGGGGCTTCCAGTTTGAATACGACCAAAGACCCGGCCCGAAAGGGGTTTAAGCCAAGATTCGGATACGATCATATAGCCCCCAATGGGTGTGGCAATGCCAATCAAGAGGGTACCGACAGCTATGTTCTCTTGGGTTCGAATACGACCCATGTTTGAACAGGAAGCCCCCAAGTGATTCTGAAAATTGTTTAACGACGCTGATTCGAATACGATCCACGTCGGTTCTCAGAGGGGTTACACTATGATTCAAATATGACCAAAGGCAACCTCCCAATGAGCTCGGCACTTTGCCAATCAAATGGGTATCGACAGCTATGTTCTCTTTGGTTCGAATACGAACCATGTTTGAACAGGAAGCCCCCAAGTAATCTTACTGCTTACGGCTAGACTCGAATGCGATCATAAGCCGGATCCTCCTTTCAAATTAGTATGACACGTATATTTGGAGGAGAAAAAAAAGGACAGAGGTCCTGCTTTATTGCTTATCATAATATATACATGGCTGAGATAAATATATTCACCACAAGAGCCGGTAGCTCAAGTGTAGTAAGGCCGAAGCTGAGCTATGTTCCACGGCCGACGGGTCTCCTCCTCAGATTTACGCGAGTCTTTATGCTCCCGGATATCAATGAGGTAATATGACCCGTTGTGCAAGTTCTTACTGACCACAAAAGGCCCTTCCCAAGGTGGGGATAACTTGTGTGCATCTGTTTGATCCTGGATGAGCCGGAGCACCAGGTCGCCTTCCTGAAAGACCCGTGACTTGACCCGGCGGCTATGATAACGGCGCAGGTCTTGTTGGTAAATCGCTGAACGGGCGGCTGCCACATCACGCTGTTCGTCCAACAAGTCCAGAGCATCTTGGCGCGCCTGTTCATTATCTGTCTCAACATAAGCCGCCACACGAGGTGAATCATGACGGATGTCGCTGGGGAGAACCGCTTCTGCTCCATAAACCATGAAGAAAGGCGTGAAGCCTATAGACCTGTTAGGAGTAGTGTTGATGCTCCATAAGACGGAGGGCAATTCCTCCACCCAACAACCCGGCGTCCGTTGCAAAGGGACCAAAAGCCGGGGTTTGATGCCCTTCAGAATCTCCTGGTTAGCTCTCTCAGCTTGACCATTAGACTAGGGATGAGCTACTGAAGAAACATCAAGCCGGATATGCTCTCGTTGACAAAACTCCTCCATAGCGCCTCTGGACAAATTAGTGCCATTGTCTGTTATGATGCTGTGCGGAAAGCCGAAGCGAAAGATCACCTTTTTCATAAATTGATCCGCCGTGGCTGCATCACACTTGCTAACTGGCTCAGCTTCCACCCACTTCGTGAATTTGTCCACTGCCACCAAGAGGTGGGTCTTCTTATCCTTGGACCGTTTAAAAGGCCCAACCATATCAAGCCCCCAGACCGCAAAGGGCCAGGCGATTGGAATCATCCTCAACTCCTGAGCCGGCACATGAGCCCGTCGTGAGAACCTTTGGCAGCCATCACATTTACTGACCAAGTCCTCTGCATCAGCGTGAGCCGTCAGCCAGTAAAAACCATGACGGAAAGCCTTGGCCACAAGAGATTTTGAACCGGCATGATGGCCACAATCCCCTTCATGAATCTCGCGCAAGATCTCTTGACCTTCCTCAGGGGAGATACAACGCTGAAATGCCCCTGAAACACTGCGATGATACAACTCGCCATCGATAACAATCAATGACTTAGCCCGCCGGGTTATTTGCCTGGCCAGAATTTCCTCTTCAGGAAATTCTCCCCGGGTTATATAAGCTAGATATGGCATTGTGCAGTCTGGTATGACATGAAGAGCTGCCACCAGTTGCGCCTCCAGGTCAGGGACGGCCAAATCTTCTTCTGTAGGCAACTTGACCGAAGGATTATACAGGACATCCAGGAAAGTGTTAGGCGGCACCGGCTTTCGCTGAGAGCCTAGCCGGCTTAACGCATCCGCCACCTCGTTCCTCCGGCGATCAATATGCTCCACTTGGTACCCCTGGAAGTGCCCAGCAATGGCATCAACCTCGCGGCGATAAGCCGCCATTAGAGGATCCTTAGAATCCCAGGTGCCTGATACTTGTTGAGCCACCAAGTCTGAGTCACCAAAGCACCTCACCCGGCTTAAGCTCATCTCCTTAGCCACCCGAAGACCGTGGAGCAAAGCCTTGTATTCAGCCGCATTGTTAGTGCAAGGAAACATCAACTGTAGCACATAATGGAATTTGTCACCTTTAGGGGAAGCTAAGACAACACCAGCTCCCGAGCCCTCCAGCTGCCTGGACCCATCAAAGTGAATAGTCCAATAAGTGTTATCCGGCTTTTGCTCAGGTACTTGCGACTCTGTCCAATCATTGATGAAATCTACCAAGGCCTGAGACTTAACAGCAGTGCGTGGCACATATTTAAGGTCATGAGGTCCAAGTTCTATAGCCCACTTAGCAATTCTCCCTGTAGCCTCTCTGTTCTGGATAATATCACCGAGAGGGGTGGAACTGACCACAGTGATGGGATGATCCTGAAAATAATGCTTAAGCTTCTGGCTTGCCATAAACACCCCATATACGAGCTTCTGCCAATGCGGATACCGCTGCTTGGACTCAATGAGCACCTCACTGACATAATAAACCGGCCGCTGAACCGGATGCTCCTTACCCGCCTCCTTGCGCTCCACCACAATGGCCACGCTGACGGCTCGTGCGTTTGCCGCCACATACAGTAGCAAGGGCTCCTTATCAACCGGAGCAGCAAGGACGGGGGGCTCCGCCAGTTGCTTTTTCAAATCCTCAAAAGCGGTATTAGCTGCATCATTCCAGACAAAGTTGTCAGTTTTCTTCATCAACTGATATAAGGGCATAGCCTTCTCACCCAAGCGGCTTATGAACCGGCTTAAAGCAGCGATGCGACCTGCCAAACGCTGAACATCGTTTATCCATGCCGGCTTAGCTAGAGAAGTGATAGCTTTGATCTTCTCCGGGTTAGCTTCAATTCCTCTGTCAGAAACCAAGAAGCCCAATAGCTTGCCCGCAGGAACACCAAAAACACATTTGGCCGGGTTAAGCATCATCTTGTAGACCCGGATATTATCGAAGGTTTCCCTTAAGTCATCTATCAGGGTTTCCTCCTTGATGGACTTAACCACAATATCGTCCACGTAAGTGTGAATATTGCGCCCGATCTGTTTATGGAGACAATTCTGTACACAACGCTGGTAAGTCGCCTGCGCACACTTGAGCCCAAAGGGCATAGAGACATAGCAGAAGGCTCCAAAGGGAGTGATGAACGCCGTCTTCTCCTGGTCCTTAACTGCCATCTTAATCTGATGATACCCGGAATAGGCATCCAAGAAACTTAAGCGTGCACAACCTGCCGTAGCATCAATGATCTGATCAATACGGGGGAGAGCAAAAGGATCAGCCGGACACGCCTTGTTGAAGTCCGTGTAGTCCACACACATCCGCCAGGTGCCGTTCTTCTTAAGTACAAGCACCGGGTTAGCCAACCACTCTGGGTGAAAAACCTCAACAATGAACCCAGCCACCAAAAGCCGGGCCACTTCTTCACCAATAGCCTTCCGCCTCTCTTCGTTAAACCGTCGAAGGAACTGTCTGACCGGCTTAAATTTCGGATCAACATTGAGAGTGTGCTCAGCGAGTTCTCTAGGTACACCTGGCATGTCAGAAGGTTTCCATGCGAAGATGTCCCTATTCTCACGGATGAACTTCATGAGCGCGCCTTCCTATTTCGGGTCCAGATTTGCACTGATGTTGAACTGCTGAGACGAGTCACCTGGAACAAAATCAACAAGTTTAGTCTCATCAGTTGATTTAAACTTCATTGCTGGTTCATTCTCCGTGGTTGGCTTTTTCAGAGAGGTCATATCTGTTGGGTCGACATTGTCTTTATAAAATTTCAACTCTTCTGTGGCACAAACAGACTCTGCATAAGCCGCGTCACCTTCCTCACACTCCAGAGCCACTTTCCGGCTGCCGTGAACCGTAATGGTCCCGTTGTGACCCGGCATCTTGAGTTGTAAGTACACATAGCACGGCCGTGCCATGAACTTGGCGTAAGCCGGCCGTCCAAATATGGCATGGTAAGGACTTCTTATCTTGACCACCTCAAAGGTCAACTTCTCCACCCTGTAGTTGTTCTCATCACCGAAGGCCACTTCCAGTTCGATCTTGCCGACTGGATAAGCCGATTTACCGGGTACCACACCATGGAAGATAGTATTTGACTGGCTGAGGTTCTTATCAACTAGTCCCATACGACGGAAAGTCTCATAATAGAGGATGTTGATGCTGCTGCCTCCATCCATGAGTACCTTTGTGAACTTATAGCCTCCCACTTGAGGAGCCACCACTAAGGCCAGGTGGCCCGGGTTATCCACCCGGGGAGGGTGATCCTCCCTACTCCACACTATGGGCTGCTCCGACCACCGTAAGTAGCGTGGAACCGCCGGCTCAACAGCATTAACAACCCTCTTGTGAAGCTTCTTGTCTCGTTTGCACAAACTAGTGGTGAACACGTGATACTGTCCACCGCTAAGCTGCTTTGGGTTGGTCTGATAGCCCCCCTGTTGCTGTTGCTGACCCTGACCAGACTGTTGATTAAAGCCCCCTTGACCGTTCTGAGGACCGGAATTTGACCCACCGCCCGGGCCATGGAAGCCGCCGGAGCCTGAGCCGCCACCCGGACCATTGTAGTTTTTAAAGGCCTTCATGATAGCACAATCCTTCCACAGATGAGTCGCTGGCTTCTCTCTAGAACCGTGTCTCGGACAAGGTTCATTCAACAGCTGTTCCAGAGAAGGTCCTGACCCGCCGCCTCGGGGAGGGGGCCTCCCCTTGCGTCGCTGGTTATTACCTTGAGAGTTGGTGTTGGCTACAAACTCTAGGCTGCCATCGGCCTTGCGCTTGCCTCCTCCTTGATTCCCCGGGTTAAACTGAGGACTCTTGCCGTTGCCGTTCTTCTTTCCCTTCCCTGTCCTTTCATCATCTGAAGGGGGATCCTTGGTACCATCAGAATCGGCGTACTTGACAAGAGCCGCCATCAGTGTACCCATATCAGTACAGTCACGCTTAAGCCGCCCGAGTTTCATCTTTAGGGGCACAAAGCGACAGTTTTGTTCCAACATTAAGACTGCAGAGCCGACATCCATCTTATCCGATGAATGTATGATCTCCTTGACTCGGCGAACCCAATGGGTCGTGGATTCACCCTCCTGCTGCTTACAGTTAGTCAGATCCACGATTGACATAGATTGCCTGCAGGTATCTTTGATGTTTTGAATGAACCGGGCTTTCAGCTCAGCCCAAGACCCAATGGAGTTCGGCGGTAACCCTTTCAACCACGTGCGGGCAGTTCCATCTAACATCATGGTGAAATATTTGGCCATGGCCGCCTCACTGACTTCCAGTAATTCCATAGCCATCTCATAACTCTCAATCCAGGCTGCAGGCTGTAAGTCTGCTGTATAGTTAGGCACCTTCCTAGGTCCTTTGAAGTCCTTGGGTAGACGTTCATTACGGATAGCTGGCACCAAACAAGGGACACCCCCGGTTCTGGTAGGGATACCCGCATCAACGGATGTCGTCGGATAAGCCGGGGGGGTCTGGTAAGCCGTCAATTGAGGCGCCTGCTCCACCTCCTGGCGTGCTTGGTCTGCTACGTAGAAGGCTCCCTTATGAGCCGGGCCATGACCAGGGGCGGGTCATGGCGTTGGACATTACTTGAGCCGGTCGCCGAGACCATGTGCCAGCTGTAACTCGGGCTCTGCCCTGGACGAGGGGTTGAGTGGATCCTATCCCGGCTGTAGGAGTACGCCTCTTGTTGCGTCAGTGCTGTATGAAGGAGTTCTCTGACCCGGCGGGTCTCAATAGCAGTCGGAGAGTCGCCATCAACGGGCAGAGCCGCCAGCCGTGCCGCCGCGGCGACCATGTTCTCCAGTGGGTTATTATAATGGCCCGGGGGTATTGGCACATATTGAGGCAGGGCAGGGGGCACCTGGGGAGGCCCCATCACTCGTGGCTGAATAAGGGGTCCTGACCCGGGCGCAATGACCCCTGGTGGGTTACTGGATCCCGCACCCGGCGTGTTGAAGAGATTGCACGGATCGTAAACCGGCGGGAGTCGAGACTGGGCCTTCTGACGCCTCCTTCTCATGACCTCGTTGGCCGCGTTTTGATCCATCGTGAGTCGGAAGGACTGCGCCTGAATCAACTGAGTCCGGGCGTCGAGAGCCGCCCGCTCTGCCGCCAGCCTGATCCCTTCTGCTGCAAGATCTTCTTTAGCTTTCCTCAGATCCAATTTTAACTGTGCCACCTCCGCATCATGCTGAGCTTGATCTGCCGGGTCAACCGTGGTAGTTAACAGGGCCGTTATCTTGTCCGTGAGATCCATCAGCACCTGAGCCGGGGAAGGCACCGGGTTTCCTGATCCGGCAACGGGGTCCTGAACAGGCTGCGCGCCGGCCATAAAAACTCCAACCTGACTTGGCGGCTCAAAAAGGTCCGGAATACTGTCGCCATCGAAAAAACTCATGAGCCTGCCATCTTGAAGTTGGTACAACGAGTTTGACTAATCAGCGGCCGACTCGCCGTCAGAGCCGGCGGCCGCCTCATCACCAGACCCGGATGGATCAGAGAGCCCTCCGTGGATGCATCCCACAAAAGCGCGCCTTAAGGCAGGCCGGGCCCGGGCGGGTCGTGCACGCTGATCCGTTTCGATGAGATCGGCGCGGGGACCTGGCTCGGGGCCCGGCTCACCAATCTTGCCGATGAAGACATGAATTCCACCGAAGGGGACCCGGTACCCGTACTCCACTGAGCCGGCGTCGGGGCCCCAGTCCGCATCGTCGACGTAGAGCTTGCCGCGACGACTCTTGGTCATCCGGCCCACAGCGTATCCCTTGAGCCCTTCGAAGCTGCCCTTCAAGAACTCAAATCCACCGTGCGCCAGCCCCACGGTGGGCGCCAACTGTCGTGGAATTGTCACGGCAGATGTCCTTGAACTAGGACTTAGTCGTGGAGCCATCGCAACTAGGAAGCTTGAAGGGGTTATGCGGGACAAGAAACACGAGGGTTTATACTGGTTCGGCCCCTTACGGTGAAGGTAAAGGCCTACGTCCATTTCGAGGTGTTATTGATTAGGGTTACGATCGCCAGGGAGCTAAACAGCTATGCCCGACTCTCGATCAGATCGTTGTCGCCCCTAAACCGCTGTCGGGTCATCCCTTTATATAGGGAGGCTGACGCCCAGTGGCCCTTAGAGTCCCGGCCGGCTCCTAAGAGTGTCCGGCTCGGACTCTAAACAATACTTGCCTTACACTACAAGTCTACTATAACAATAAAGATTGTACTACGGGCTTTAAGCCATCGCCGGGTCTCAGCCCATCTCTGGCCCATTATCTTGAAACTTAGCTCCGGGCTTCTGGCAATGACCCTTAGTGTAACCCGGCCCTCCTGGCGGGTGACTCTCAGGTCTATATCCTCAACACTAGAGGAGAAATGAACTGCAAAGGAAGGGTAGAAGTTGGCCTACATTTATAGAAGAGGAATGCAAAAAGGTCAAAACTAAAAATTAAAGGGGAGTTAATGAAAATTATGTTACCAAGAATGAAGGACAATCAATAAAGGCTTATGTTACCAAAGAAAAAGGACCCCAAAAAAGGTGTACTTTGACTGCAGCAATTCGCACGAACTAACCGCAGATCATTAAATAGTTATCTCTAAAAAATTATAATACGCAGACCATTCTAAATAAAAGTGAATGCAGTTCTCCAAAGTAATATCAGGAAGTTCACTATATGTGTGCATGAAGTGCAGTACATGCTCAAAATGAAGCACAAGAGAAGAACTTCCGCGCAGTGCACAACTTTGGCAGAATTAGTGCACCTGGTGCACTCCTTAAATGTAAGTCATGCAGTCCGCAGCATTGGTATAAGCAGTCACAACTTTGGCACAAAGAAGGATGCACGCAGTGCAAAATGTGTACACCTGCAGCACAGGACTATGAGGAATGATGTGCACATAGAGCCAACAAAGCAGTGCACACCCATACACTAGAAAAAGGATACGTAAGAGGAAAAACAATAAAGACAAAATGCTACCCATGCAGTGCACAAAAATGTAGCGCAAACATGTGTAGTGCGGAATGCGTGCACATGCAGTACAGAATACTGATCAATGCAGTGCACGAATGCTTTACTAAGCAGTGCACACCCCTACATTGGAAAAAATACATGAGAGAAAATATTAAAAAAAATTGACCACCCAGGTGCAACCGGCCCCAGCCAGTCTCGTAGTAGATCACGCCCACAGCAGGCGAGTCGTTCTGAGCCACGATGCATTGGGCCGGGCACACATGGGCCCACAGGTCAGAGAGCATAGAGCAGCGAGCGCCGTGTATAAGCGCCCAAATAAGTACCCAGAGGAGTTCGATACGGCTGCCTCGCCAGCGCTTATAAACAGGTCGGGCGCGCCTTCCGCTGGCGAGGTGGAACTAAACACTAGAGTGCGCACACAGCGCAACGGGAACCAGCCATGCTCACAGGCCGACTTGGGCCCAATGCGTCTTCACTCCCCGAACACAGGCCCAACACAGCCCACTAAAAAAACAATAAGTACAAAAATAAAACATCAAAGAGAACTGAGAAACGTTTTTAATTGAATAACAACAACAACAACAACAACAAAAATGTGCATGGGCACTGCCAGAAACTACAGTTCGCTATTAATAAATAAAACGCAGGAAGCCCGAAGTAAACGTACGAATGCAGTCCGCGATGTACAACAATGCAATTCGCCACGTGGAAGCACGAAGTATTCTTTTTTCTGGAATGCAGTTCTCTTTCTACTGCAATGCACTAAGGCTAAAATGAAGAATGCAGCCCTGTTAGTTAATCAAAGCAGTCCGACACCCCTACCCACACTACCCTCCATCCACACAAAAGCTGCATTACCATCAAAAATAAAAAAAAAAGAGAAAAAAAAGAACTCCATCAAAAAACTAAATGTGCGTACATCTGTGTGAATCCTGATCCGATATAATTTAGGGTACGAAGAATAAATTTCACTTCCATGCAGTACACTATGTGGACATATGCAGTTCTGTTGTGATAGCAAAGAAGTGCACTTGCTAGGAAAATTCACCGAAAACACAATCATCACATTTTCTGACAATTGCGTGCGTACCTGAACTAGTCACGAAAAAAGAGGCGACGACATTCCGGATTTCCAACGCACTAACACAGCCTCCTCGTAGCAGAACCTCTCTGTAGTTGCCACGTAACTAAAAACACATCCCCACCACGCTACCACCCCGCTCCACCTCTCCTACATCCTGTCACGGAGAGCAGAGGAGAGCAGAGGAGAAAACACAACTGCTTCGTCCTCCCAAAAACCCCATTGCATCTTCTTCTCCACACTTCCTTTCACTAACCTCTCTCTCTCTCCAGAACAAACACGAGAGAGTAGAGGAGAGTCATGGCGGATGCACCTCTGTACAAGCAGCGCCACGGGTACACCAGGGAGCTCCACGACGTCGACCTCCACGGCAACCACAAGCTCCACGTCGTTTGCACAAGCAAGGGTGAAGACGTGGACAAGATGCTGTCCACGCTAAGGAGGAAGCTCGGCGGAATGCCCGTCAAACTAGTCGGCGTTGATGTCGAGTACACGCACTACGTGAAGCCACAACGGGCAGCAGTGCTCCGGCTATGCGTAGAAAAAGAATTCCTTGTCTACCACATCTCTGCAGCTAAAGACAGGTCAGAATAACTATCAATTTGTACTATTGCTTGTCAATATTGATTTAAAATTTTCTTCACTACAATTGCCATTATTTAAACTTTGGTCCTCATTTTTAGAAAGCATGGCATAGGAATTCATTGACAGTTTTCATCTGGCTCCATGTAACTCATGAGTTCAATTCTTGAATTATATGATCTAGCGATACACACAGTTTTATTTTGTTTTACCAAATACAAATTATTTGATTGAACAATAGAAAACTGCAGCATTACTATATAAAACATGTATGAAGTACAATTCAAGAATACAAACATGCACAAAACATGCATTGTTTATGCAATCTATTATCAGATTTACTAGTTATGATGTACAAAGTATCAGCAGCTACTCACTGCAACAGATTCAGGTATTTCATATTGCACTTCAGTTTCAGAAAAAACAAAAAAACATTGGTAGTTCTAAGAAATAAACTATATCCAGTCTATACAAACATCTTGTAGGCCAATGGAACTAGACAAATTCCTCATGAATATTGAGTACACCTTCGCCGGATTCGCCATTGAAGGAGACAAAAAAAGCTGAAGCTATCTGGATTGGAGATCAACTCCGACAACTACATTGATATTCAGGTGGAATTGAGAGACCCATACAATAAAAAGGAGTTTGACTCTTTGGCTGATGTTGCCGGCAGGATGATAGACATTCACTACCATGACATGAAGAAAAAAATTAACCGCAAGGAGGACCATACTCTGTGGGGATTTTGCCCGCTGCCAGAAAAACTTATCAAGTATGCAGCAATAGATGCATTCGCAACATATGAGTCATGGAGAATGATATACGATATCATAATGGGACTGGACAAGGTAAAAGAGACAAAGAAGCAAAGAAGAACAGGAACAAGGCTATAATCCAATACAGCAACTAGAAATAATTAGGCCAATGTTTAGTTTCATTTTACTTTAGTGGTTGTGTTGTTCTTTGTTTCATGTCTGCAAGCTTTTGATTATGTCTGTTGCTTCATATCAAACATTTCTTTTGTAAAAACAATATCGTTTTAGAATTATCATCAAATTTTCTTTCTGTTGTTTGCTTATGTATCGTCAGTTTGCTTGTGATCATTTGCTTTTGCTGAACTTAGTTTGTATTAGAACAAGTATCCAGACAACTTTGAAAAATTTAATGTGTGATACCAAAACATACTACACACATACAAAATATATTCAAAAACAAACATTAAACAATAAAAATTAAGTAATCTGACTACAACTCATACCTAAAAAAAGAAAGATTAATGCAGTTCACAATGGTACAAATAAGCAGTACACATGTGTCCACATGTAGTCCACAAAATAGTAACTATAGAAAAAGACCATTAATATTAATATTTCTAAAAAAATATAATCCGCAAACCATTCTAAACAAACGTGAATACAGTTCACCGAAGAAATATAAGGCAGTTCACACAATGTATACATGAAGTGCAGTACATGCTTAAATGTAGAACGAGAGGGGCTGCAGCAACTTTCGTGAAGTGCGCAACACACAGACTTGGTACGTGCAGTGCAGTCCTCACCGTTGGTGCAAGCAGTACAAATGACATCATTTGTACTACCACAAAATATATATACTCCAAAAGAAAAAATGCTTCAGATAACGAAAAAAATTGACCACCCAAGTGCAACCAGGCCCCAGCTAGTCCCATAATAGGTCTGCGCCCAAAGTAGGCGAGTCGTTCTGAGCCACGTTGCATGGGGCCGGGCACACATGGGCCCATAGGTCAAAGAATTAAGGGCAACGAGCGCCGTGTATAAGCGCCCAAACAAGTAACCAGGGGAGTTCGATAGAGATGCCTCGCCAGCGCTTATAAACAGGTCAAGCGCGCTCTCCGCGGGCGAGGTGGGACTAAACATTAGGGCACACACTCTGCGCACCGGGAACCAGCCGTGCTAACAGGCCGACTTGGGCCCAATGCGTCTTACACCCCAACGGACCCAACAAATTCTCACAGGCCAAAACAAACAAGCCCAACAACGCACAGCTAGCAAGTAACTCCAGTACCCCCCACCTAAAAAATGCAATCTGATGTGCAGTTCGGTATGGGACAGAAGATGTGCTGTCAATAAAGCATTGCAGTTCGCTTAGACGATTGTTTTTTCCAGCCAATCAAGAACACTACCACGGCTAGCCCGAGTCAAACCGCCTGCTCCACTTGGCGAATCTATTCACTTGGCTACAACAGCACAATCCCACGTCACACCCTGGCCTGGTTGACACGCGCACGGGATCTAAGAGGGAGCCGACGGGGTGTGACGGACTCGCCTACGCATGCAGCGATGCGGCATGCCGCGTCACCGCCTACTCTGGCTTGTTCCAGGCTCAGCCTCGCAGGGGGTGGGGAGGGGGGTCACGACCCCCCTCCCACCCCCCTGCTCGGCCTCGCGCTAACGCACGCAGTGCGCTTGGTTTACAGGTGCAGTGCGCACATTCTGTTTTTCCAACCCTAGGACGCACGCAACCCTAGAGTCACACCCCTAAGATAGACAGGGAGGCGACGGGGTGTGACGGACTCGCCTATGCATGCGGCGCCGCGGCACACCGTGTCGCCGCCTGCTCCGGCTCGTTCCAGGCTCGGCCTCGCAGGGGGTGGGGAGGGGGTCTCGACTCCC
>NC_057805.1:267213528-267232728 GCF_018294505.1 Triticum aestivum | reverse complement strand
CGCTAAACCACGTAGTGCGCTAAGTACAGGGAATACAGGTGCAATACAAACCTATAGACAACTAAAAAATGGGGGGTAGCCTACCCCCCCCCACCCTACCATACAAACAATAAAAAAACCAACTGCAGGACGCAACTTTAGACAATGAAGAGCATTTGGTTAGATGAAGCAGTGAAGTATCATAAAGCAATGTAGTTTCGGGATACACACATGAATACAGGGGCTGCAACAAGTGCAGCAAAAAATACAGGTGCAGCACAAACCTGTAGACAAATGCAATGCTTTTTGTTGGACGAAGAATTTCGGCATCACATGCAATGCAGTTTCTGGGCATGTACGATACATAAGCATGACAAATGCCAGTTCGCACAGAACGTGGTGGTCAAAAAATAAAAAATATATGCATATATATACTGTATGAGTTATTTATATGAAATAAAATACACACACAAATTCGTCCATATACGCTACTGCAAAAAGCAGACGAAACACAACAACACAAAAAAAAGTATTTTCATACATTATCTACCTTAGACAGCACACTCTACACAACATGAACCCTAGTTCTTGTCCATACATAGGCTTTTACCCAGGAAAAACAATGCCAAACGACTGCTACTGCGTCTGCGATTGCGACAGGGAAGTATGCCCGAGGTTTGTAATCAGATCTCGTAGCTCAAGCGGCATGTCTTCATAATACAACATGTTCGAAGGATTGAACAGCAGCTGGAACATGTACTCCACCTTGCAATCTTCAACAGCAGGCTGAAAAGAAAATTAAAAAATGCAGACCAGTGATTAAAAAAAAGGTTGTCATAAGAACAAAAAGTGAAAAAAAACTAACAAGAAAAAGAAGAAACAGAGAAGGTATTACGTCGGATTTGAAAATTTTCTCGACTAGACGTTGGCCGTCATACAACTGCGTCAACCTCAGAACATAGATTCCGCACTCGTTTGTTCCATGCGCTCGCACGACCGGGTAAGAGGGCTTCTCTGCCAATTTAACCCAGTCAGGGTGGTTCTTAGATTTATACAATTTTTCACCATAAATCGCCTACAGCAGCTGAGTCATCCTCCTCATCTAGCAAAAAAGGAAGCACAAAGTAAAATAACACACGTCACAGATCAAATAACTATTCAGACGAACCAAAATATACAAAGTTCTTCTCAACGTCTAGACAGTCCCTCTTTTAAATGCACGTGAGATCATTTCCTTTTATAACCTTTTTTACACAGATTAGAAGGTGTGTGAGAAAAGGCAGTTCTGTCACGCATATGTTGCAGTGCACTACATAAATAGGTGTGGTTCTATGTGTGCTAACATTGCATGTGCAGTTTATAAAAAAATGCAGTAGGAGAAACAAAAAAAAGCTTTGCACTTGGCAAGAAAAAATGACATACCACTTCACTGCAATCTGAGTGGTAGTCAGTCCTACGCCACTTTCTCGTGACATCAGGATGGCCAGTGTACTTCCTAGTGTCATGGATATCAAACGTCTGGTGATGCTGGTTCATCGTGTATAAGGAATAATGACCATCCTTGGAGCGCGGCATCATAATTTGTCACATCAAAAAACAAAATGAAAAAATGAAAAGTTCGTTCAGCACGTAGCACTAGGACCACTGTTCCAAAAATAACTATACAAATAAATGCAAAAAATCAGAAAATAAATGACGGAAAACAATGGCCTTACCAGTTTTGCGTCCAACAGGTTTTCGTTGCCGCTCACAAAAACCTTGAACTGCTTAACCGCATCTTCTAAAACAAACGGGCTATGCACAACTGGCAACACAGGGTTTCCTTCATCATCTTTCTTCACAAAGGTTTCCATTTGGAGAACATACTGAATAGAAAAAGAACAAAATTAGGACATGAAAAAAAGAATAAAACATGCATGCACGCATGGACATGAAAAAATCAGTACAAGAGAAAAAATGACAGCACATGTTTACCATGATAATAAAGGTGAAAGTTGCACACGTTCACCAGAACTATAAACTAAACCCAATTCAGGGTCTTGCTTCCAGTACTTGATGACAAAATCCATGAGATACGAATCCATTAAAGCTCCTTTGCCAAATGTATTATAGATATAGTCAACAGTGTAAGTATCAACATCACCAAAAGGACTATTCACCATAAATAATGCGTTCCTGCAGTAAACATACACGGATGGGATCAATAAAATTAAAATTAAAAACAAATCACACAAAAAGGATGAAGGGCACACACATAAAACTTACTCTTGGTATTTGGCTGCAAAATCTTTGCTGAGAACGAGATCCTTTATTTCCCTCGCCTCAACAATATATTTGAACCTCGGAGGCTTCAATTTCTCTCTAGAGCATCTCAACCTAAAAGCCCTCTCACTTGCCCTCTTGTTCGAAAATACTTCAACCTCATCCACAGGAGGACGATTAACTGCTGCACTCCTAGTCCTAGTGACGCGTGGACATGGCGTAACAAAATCATCATCATCAACATCAAATACATCGTGTGGAGAGCTAGGTCGAGAAACACTTCCACCATCAGGTTCAGACGCCACATCTGTGTTCAAACCATCTCCAACCAAAAACCAGAATTATTTGGAGAAATTTCAATGGGACAATCCTCCATAACCACCTCAGAACCCTGGGACTCAAATAGTGACGTACAGCCTTCATGAAGCCCCCCATCAAAACCTAAAAACGTGTAGAAAAAACATGGAAACACTTAGCACAAAATACAAAACCAAAAAACATGTAATACATCTCATTAATATAAAAAATGCAGTTCACTAAAGAATAGAATGCAACCCAATTGTCTACATCAATGCAACCCACTTGTCTACAGCAATGCAGCCCACTTGCCTACAATAATGCAGCCCACTTGTATACAACAATGCAGCTCACTTGCCCCAAAATAAATGCAGCTAACTTTATATACAACAAATGCAGCTCACTAACACAACAAAAAATATACACATCCATTATAAGTCACCCACTTAACTAAACACACTAGTAAAAAACATGTAAGAAGCGGAGCAGTAGACAAAAAATAAATAAGAGAGATAAAGAAGTTCACTAAAACAACCTTTATCTGCAAAAATTAAAAGTGATGTTAAATCAAGGCAACACTTTCTCGATGTGAGCCAACTATAGAGCATGGCCTTTCTGATGTAGCCAATGTGCGCCACCCCAAACTGAGCAACTCGAGCACCATCCCAAGTCTGCAAGAATTGAAACATATAGAATCCACAATCATGCCTGCAATAAAAGAATAAAAAACATCAGTTCCACAAAATGAAAAAGAAAACTTGAGCAGTATGGTGGGGAGGGGCTGTACAGAACACACCCATTTGGCTGCATTGGGACAATGACATGTTTCAACACAAATCCATCAAGTGTAGGAGGATTTAGCGGCTCATCAGAACTTGAGCTACCTTCTTTCCATGCACGCTTGATATTTTTAACCATCCTCCTAAAAACCCTGATCGCATCAGGGCTGCCAGGTTTATTGAGCGAGTCAAGAAATTCAAACCGCCTTTCTTTCACATTTAACGCAACTACACAATAATGACCAATGCCATCCCTCGTCTCTGGCGGAATAAAAGTTGCAAAAAGGACCTGTTTCGAAGCACGAAAAATAAATAAAATTATTATAAGAAGAAGAAACAGAACACTATAAAAACAAACACACAAAATATAGTTTTTGACACATAAAAAGTTACTCACCATATCCTTTTTATCAACACGCTCCTCGGCTTTTGAAGAGAACATCATTTTAACACTCCTGCCTACAGTACCACCATTCCAAATACTTGTCTGCCAAAACAAAACCAAAAATGAAATAGTGCTCAAGCAAACAGGTCGTCGCACGAAATCAGAAAAGAAAAACAAAAATTTCTGCATTCTTACACAATTATGGTACAGGACAACCATCGCCGGAGATCCCTTAAACTTATCTACCAGCAAAGAAACCCCAAGATCTACAAGGCCTGTAGTGAGCATCCCTTTATCCCAAAAAGTTTGACCAACTTCGCCAATGGTAATATCAGCCATCTTAGTTTTAAAAGCAATCATGTCCCTGAATTTTTATGAAAAACTGAAACATAAGATACTAAAAAAATAACAACAATGAAAAAGGGTAAAATACTGAAATTAGAAAATACATATGAACAAAACAATTTCTGAGAAGCCATACTTCTTCTTCTTGTCCTTCCGAGCCCTTGTAACAGCAGCGTACAACTCATTGTATCTTTTCAGAAGAGCTGGATCAATGCTCGACAGTGTCACAACAGGAAGTTCGTCATCTGTAATAAAAAGATGAAGTTCACTTATCCAAAAGAATGAAGTTCAAATATTAAGAAAGATGAAATTCTGCTAGCTATTCTGAAAATCATCAACAGAAGATCAAGTTTCACTTATCATTAAACATCTAATATAGCTACCATAGTAATTAAACAAAATGAATGAGAAAAAATTCAACTGCACTGTTCGAAACAAAACTCTTGCCTTCAGTGCCAGAGTCTTCATGTTGTTGTTCTTCAAAGCTGACCAAAACATTTTCTTGGCTAGGTTGCGACGAATCCACCACAACCTCTGGACTGCCCTTCTGAAGCAACATCAGCATTCTCTGGATTTACAACAGTCTGGTCAACTGCAACGTCCTTAGATACTTCAGCTACATGAGGCTCCACTTTGGATACTTCAGGAACATTGTTGGCTGCCAGACAAATATGGGAAGCAGCAACACTAACAGCAGGAACGACATTCTCCGGCGGCTTTTCAATGCCAAAATCAGAATCTTCATCCCGACTAGGGGAAACAGCATCATGGGATTCTTGAGCTACAGAAGGATCTGCATCATCGACGGCAACCGATGCAGAAGCATCGACACTGCCACCACCATCAACAACACAACCCCCCTGGTTCAGATCAACATGAACTTCTATGTTTTCTTCTCCGGGCTGTGGAAAGTTTAAAAAACACACAATAACACAAATGAGCGTGGGGATAATTAACACAACAACACATAGGACACTTATGTCAAAGACTGCTGACAACATACGCAGAACAACTACAGTCCACATATGCAAAACAACTGCAACCCACATGTGTCAAAACAACTACAACTGCAACCCACATATACATAAAAAAGAACTGCAGTTCACTTTGTCAAACGCTGCAGTTCAGTTATGTTAAATACCGAAGCTTACGTATGTAAAAGACTATGAACCACGCATGTGAAAAGAACTACAGTTCACTTCTGCCAAAGACTGAAGCTCACACATGTAAAACTATTGCAGCTCACATATGTAAATGAAATGCATATGGGTGAACATAACAGCGTACATCAAGTTTATAACAACAACAAAAAATTTAGATTACAACCCACTAACAAAAAAGTAATTCAACTATACCTTATCAGCTACAACATCCGGAGGGGACGATGCATCAGCCAAGACCTCATCCTTCCTAGAGCCATCGTAGGAATCTCTGTGCACATCATAAGAAGCAACTCCAGTCTACAGGCATAGAACAAACCAAAAACGAAAATAAGATGGTAACGACCAAAAAAGAAAAAAACTTCAACTATGCACAAGCAGTACACACTTTACAATCATGAAGTACACAAAAATACAATAAAATGGAAAGCAAAAAATGTAAGTTCAAGAAGAGGGACGCATGGCAGAATAGACATGGCAGAAGTACTTGTACCTGACCAATTCCATCGTCCCTAGATCCATGGACACCAGAAGATTCCACTCCAGCCTATCACAAAAAATAAAAATAGTGAGGAGCAGTCCACATAATACACAAAAGAGGTTAAAAGGCACAAAAAACCTAGAACATACATTATCAGTGCTGACGCCAGCATCCTGACGGTACATTTCATCCAAAATATGCTCAGCATCCTTCTCATATCCGCATTTTTCTTCCTATGAATGTATCAACTAAGCATACGAAGACCGAACATTCGTCACTGCAATCTTCAGGCTTTCAATCATGCCAGAATCAAAATTGTGAGCAGCAACAATATCTTCATCTCGTGGGCCATGGCCAATAGGGAAAAAACCAGCAACTATCCTCAACCTGTCACCAAAGGTTGGCAAATCTCCAGTCAACTTCAAAACCTTCAGAAGAAGCTCATCAATCTCCTCGTGTTTTTTGCCGCCAACAAATGTTTGTTTAGAAGAGCTTCTATTATCAAACATCTGTCGAGCATGAAACCACGAGTACGTGGCACCTCATCATCACAGGCAGGAAGCTGGCTACAGATAGGCTCATAAAACCTAGCATGAGTGCTAGGCCCCGCATCAGAGCTGCCACATACAACTGCAACAGGACGGTTGTACACAATATCACCTGACGCCTTCCACTGCAAAAAAAAGACAAGAAGTGAAGAGAAGTACAATGTGAGTACTAGAAAAGTTCAGATTGATAATGGTTGCACCCTTCTTTAAAAAAAATCTGATATTAAAAACTCAGATGCACTAACCGGCAGCTTCCCAAATTTGTAAGTTTCCAAGTAAATCTTTCCCTTCACAAGCACATCCTCATTGTATAACTTCATCGGGTCCTTGGTCGTCAGGTATGACGCACGTGGCATCAACGTGTGCATAACTGAAAATTTGCGAAGCTTCAAGCAGCCAAGATACATAATCAGGGGGACAATGGCACAACCCTCTGCACAATCCTGCTTGCTGCCTTCTGTTTGCCACATCACCACAGCTGCCTGCAACTCATCGACAACAAGCTGGCAAAAGTCCATCTGCGCCATAGCCGCATAATCCATGTTCTCTACCATTGCAGCAACTCTAACCAAACAAACTGCAGGCCCGGGGCACAGCAAATTCTGGTAAAGTATCAGGAAGAACACCTTCACAGCAAGGTCAATAGTCACATGGTCATCTTCCTCCACCAACACCTTCAACTTCTCAAGAAAGTCCTTGACACCTATACTTTTTGAACGGTCAAAGCCAAGCTCATCCTTGAGGGCAGTCAATGAGTCATCATGGCCGCTGGCAGCAGGCATGGGTGCAGTGTGACGTCCCATAGGTAAATCAGAAATGTGATGAACTCCATCACGATTGATTCAGAAACCCTGCCATTCCCAAAGTCCATTATCATGGTGGCAGGGCCAATCACTCCCATCAGATAGCACATAAGAATGCACGACACATTTTTCTTCACTGTCAGTTCAAAGACAACACCGAATTCAACATCCCAAACACGACTACAGTGTGCCTCTTTCAATAAAGCAGCAGCCTTGCAAACAGTGGGAAGCGACAAACGTACGGTCTTGTTAAATTGAGAATCATCTCCCTCGGCATCATCTTCAGGTGCATTGCACTTACTAGACTTCTTCCTCTGTGTAGAGGGAAATGCAGTCCACATTAGAAGATTAGCCATAAAAAAAGAGACAGAGAAAACACAGATAGAATAACAATGAAGGAAACAAATGCAGTCCACTTCAACAAACCTTTGGAACAACATCCACCTCCTCGCCAGAGTCAGCACCAACATCTTCATCGAAATCATCACGGGCACGCTTGGGTAGACTCTTAGATGAACCACAGTCTTTGCGTCTACCAGTATGAACATCCCTCACAAAATCAGCAAGCACCAAGTCGTCATCGTCAGAGTTGGGACCTTCAGTGACATGTAGTCGCTTGCACTGAGGATCCTTTCCACCAGCTTCAGCAGTTCTCTTCCCAAGATTCTTGTTCATGCCAGCAACACATAGACTCCGCCAAGGAGTACCACCTTCCTCAGCAACAGTACTCAGCCTCTTCTTCTGCAAAGTAGGCTGCTTCACCTTGGCAAATTTGGCACCCTTGGCACCATCTGCAGCTCTCCTCTGCTTCTCCTTCTCCGCAAACTCTTTTGAGTCACTTTGAAACCTCAACTTCTTCTTGCTTTGCTTCAATTCATATTCACGAAGCTATTCCGAGACCATCCAATCCTGGGTAACTTCCTCTATACCATCAACAGACTGCGATTGTGTTTCAGACAAGACAGGACGTCTCTGGTCAAAGCTCACACCAACATCACCCTCTCCAAAATAATGGTCAGTCAATTGAGTAACCTCCTCAAACCCAGGCGCCCCAGCATGGAAAACAGACACTGCATCAAAATGAAGTTTGACTATGGTCGTTAAAAAGTGCACAAAAAAGAACAAATGCAATACACTTGGACATATAAATGCAATGCTCCAATCATAAGCTAAAAATAAAAATAATGCATTGTACAAAAAACTTGAATAAAACAACAATGCACTTCACACATACATATAATGGAGTTCACATATACAAATAAATGCAGTGCTGCATACACTAACTTCACGTTTGTTCCCAACAAAATGCCGGACTAGATACAGCAAGGCAACGCCAATTTGTACAACATCAAGTAACCAGCATACACAAAATAAACAAAGCATTCACATACCAGAAGGAGGGGCCACACTTATGGGAGAAGATTCAATCGGCAAATTCACTTGATGTCCGCCCTCACCACCATGATCCTTACCACCAGGACAACGAGAGCCAATTGGTGTATCATTATGACCACTGCAATCACCTACTCGATTCAAAAAACTAGAAACAGAAATTACAAAACATCACATGACAAAATAATGCAAACGAACGCTGACAACTAACAGAGCATAAACAAATATGCAGGATGAATTAGGAAACTAGATAAACATCAAACAAAATAAACAAAGCCAAAAATAAGCACTCCACATACCCTGAACTCCTCCTCCCACTCTGCTCGGCGAAGACATAGCGTTTGCCTACAGCACAAGGACGAAGTGACAGATATAAGCAACAAAATCAGTGAAATCTGACGAAACCCTAGATCCACCTTGCCCTGCCTACAGAGCACACACGAGTATCGACTTCAAATCGAGATAAAATCACCTGCCTACGGAAAATTACACAAGCAAAAACAGCAATAGCAACAACGAGAATCACAAAACTAGATGAGGGGACGATCAAGACCCAGGCCAAGGGGAACGTACCACAAGAAAGGGGGTGAACGCCAGCAGCAGCATGGGGGGAGGGGCAGCGACGGGAACGGACAGGAAAGGGCTGCGAGAGCGCAGCGGCAAGGGCTCGCGGAGCGGACGGCGACGCGGAATGCTAGAATAAGGACCTCTTGAGGGCGGCGGTTCCTCGGGCGACGGCGGTTGCTGCAGGCGACGGCGGTTTTGCTCGAGGGAGAGATGCCTCGGGAGAAACTACAAGAGAGGAGAGGGGATTCTTTTCGGTCTCTCTTCATGTCAGTGGAGCGGTGGGATCGCCTGGGAGGGACACGTAGGAGACCCGCATGGCAAAGGGTCACATAAAACGGGTCGGCCCAAAAACGGCCCGGCTAAAATAAGACAGACTACATCGAAACACACATGATGTAGTTCTCTATGAAGAACAATGAAGTTCAGACGGTAAAACAAAATAAAATACATGCAGTTTGCAAAAAAAGTTCAATTAAAAAACAACGCGCGTGTTAAGAAAACGCATCCAAAAAAAGTCTACCTTCAAATAAGTGCCACAACAAAAAAAGGGGGGCCACCCCCCCTATCCCTCCCGTGCCAGGGACTGCAGCAAGTACACGCAAAAACAGACGCAGTACGCAGCTCTAGAAAAATGCAGTGCATTTAGTTAGAAGAAGCAGTACGGTATAGCAATTCAGTTCCGGATTAGCTACATGAATAAATACACAGTCTAGTCCATAGCGAAAAACTCATAAAAATTGAGGAATACATTTTACTTTTTTCAGGGGTTGCAGCAACGACACGCAAAAAATGGTGAAGTACGCACGTGTAGACGAAATGCAATTCTCTTTGATAGACGATGCTGTGCAGAACGATAACCAATGCAGTTTCGTTAACACGTAGGATACATATAAACGTGACAAATGCCCGTTCGCATAGAAAGTGGTGGTTAAAAAATTACTGATCAAAAATAAAATAAAACCACGTTAAAAAAACCACATTCGCATAACCCAATCCGAGCGGTTCCATCGGCACAAACCCACGATCACAGACGCAACACCAACCCAGGATCTGCACAACCGCATCGTCAGCGAGATCGTGAAGTTCATCCGATGCGGCCATCCCACCCCGCACCCTCCCCTTAAATTCAGACCCCTGCCAAAGGCCTTCTCATCCACAACAACACAAGTATCCATTGCGCTGCCACCAAATCGCTCCATCACATCGATCTCCACAGAAAACACCAAGCCCTACTACCGGCGATGGCGTTCACCGATGAGTACAAGGGCGTGGAGGCCCACAGCAACACCAAGTTGCACGTCATCCACACCAACGACAAGAAGCAAATGGCGATCTCCCTCGCGCAGTACGAGCGCCACCTCGGCCTCCAGCGCCACAAGATCGTCAGCATTGATCTCGAGTACAACAACGAGCCTGAAGCGACGCAGAAACCCGCCCTCTGCCAACTCTCCATCGACAAGACTTAGTCGGTGCTGCTCTTCCAACTGAGTGCCGCTGGAAGGTGCACCGTCTTCGACAACTTCCTCGCCGACCCCAGGTACACCTTTATAGGCTTCTCCATCGACGGCGACAAAACCAGGCTAGAGCGCGTCAATCTGGAGGTCGCCAACTTCGTCGACATCCAGAAGGAGTGGAGGGTGCCCAAGGCAACCAAGGAGTTGGACTCCCTTGGAGACGTCTCCGGCATGCTCATCGACGACTACTACAACAAAATGAAGAAGAAGATCACCGACGACGAACACAGGCGCTGGGCCACCCTGCCTCTGTCCATGAGGCACATCGAGTACGCGGCAAAGGACGCCTACGCAGCGTATGAGATATGGAACCGCATCACCCTCACCCAGGACGGGATTTGCCGTGCAAAGCAGGAGAAGGAGGAGCCCCCCAACAAGCGCGCCAGGAGCAGCTGGGGATGGGGAGATGCTAACTGGTGAAGAAGCAGATGGTGCCGGCCAAGAGCCAACAATGCTAGCGTCGTTTTAGAATTATCAAATTTGCTTTATGTTGTTTGCTTTTGTATCTTAGTTTGCTTGTGATCATTTGCTTTTGCTGAACTTTGTTTGCTTGTCATGCAGAATCACTTGTAATGATGAACTTTGATTATGTTAGATTGCTTTCTGTTGAACTTAGTTTGCTGATGATGAACTTGTCGTACATAATGCTTGTGATAATGTGTTTTCTGTTGTTTGCTTATGTATCATTAGATTCGAACAGCACACAAAACGAACGAAGATGCAGTGTGCAAATAGGACGCATGCAGTGCAAAATGTGTACGAATGCAGTACAGACTCTGTCGAATGAAGTTTACACATACCCAACAAAGCAGTGCACGCCCCAACATTTGAAAAAAGAATACATAAGAGCAAAAACACGAAAAGAAAAATGCGACCTGTATATGTAGTGCGGGATATGTGAACATGCAGTACATGATGATGATATAGACCTGGGGTAGGGTCATAGGCCTGACCTATACGCCCTATCCAAGGTCACTGTCCTAGAAGCAAAGAGGCTCAAGAGACAACAGGGAGGGCCCAA
Organism: Triticum aestivum; assembly: GCF_018294505.1. Lineage (NCBI taxonomy): Eukaryota > Viridiplantae > Streptophyta > Magnoliopsida > Poales > Poaceae > Triticum > Triticum aestivum. The sequence goes on along the minus strand of NC_057805.1, from coordinate 267,221,195 downwards.
CAAAGGTGTCGAGTGCAATCCACTCGACCGACCAGCTACTCGGAGACCCCTCCTTCCTGAAGTCACTCGACCATACAAAAATCCATTCGACTTATTGAAGACCAGGAGTCATCCAGAACAGCAACGGACAAGCGTTCACTCTGTAGACTTTAAGACCATTAAGGCATTTAAGGCTGGCGTTACCAGTAACGCCTCCTCTTTATGTACATTGAACTCCTTGTAATGTGGGTTGGCTGGGGTCCTGGTGCACTCTATATAAGCCACCCCCCTCCACTAAGACAAGGGTTCGCACCCCCTGTAACACACACACATAATCCAGTCGACCGCCTCCGGGCACCGAGACGTAGGGCTATTTCTTCCTCCGCGAAGGGCCTGAACTCATAAAACTCGTGTGTACAACTTTGACATAGCTAGGATCTTGCCTCCTCATACCTACCCCCCATTCTACTGTCAGTCTTAGATCCACGACAGTTGGCGCCGACCGTGGGGCAGGTGTCTTAGCGAATTTTTGGTGGAGTTGCGGTTTTCTCCGATTCACATCATCATGGTTTCCGCCGGCGGACTGGCTGAGGGCCATGAGATCCGTCTCGGCGCGCTCGTTTTCGTCGCCGACGACTCCGCTTCGCTTCAGGAAGCTCCACTCGACATCGAAGCGCTCCCCATCCGCAGGGCGACGCACTTACGCGCGTGCGTCCACGGCTTCCTTCTCCGGCAGCCGTCGACCCAGTATGGGTCGGCTCCTATGGTGTCCTCGCCCCCGCTGTTCGCCGATGCAAACATTCCAGTCGGTCGCGGCTCCAGCGGTGGGTGAGACACGCGGTGGCCCGTCAGTCGGCCACCCCACAAGTCGCGGCGATCGAGCCCGACGAAACTCTCTACGGCCTGTTCGACCTGTCGACTGGCTCCGTCGAGACCGCATCCGAGTGCGACAGCAGCGATCCCGCGGCTGAAGTCTTGATGGTCAACGGACCACGCAGTCCTCCTGGCTTCCCCCATGACGACGGTGGTGATGGCGGTGGCGATCCGTCGCGCGTTCACGACGAGTACCACCCCGAGCCTCTTTCTTCGCAGCAGAGGGAAGAGCTCCGCCGCCGCAATATGGATGCACTTCATACTCCTATTCTTGGAGAAACCCCCGAGGCTCGAGCCTTGGAGGAGGCGTGCCTGGCCAACTTGGCTGAGCGCACTCGACTGGAGAACCTGCAGCATGCTCTCGATGAGCGTGCTCGGCAGCAGATCCCTGAGTCCAGTCGACGACAACTTTTTCCGCCTCAACCTCAGGTATACCGCACTCCGATTCAAAATCTCACGGAAGCGGCCCGCATAGCAGAGTCAATTCAGCCTTCCCAGTCGGAGGCTGGCAGAGATTTGATGCAGATCCGGGCCTTGCTCCGGGCGGCCGGAGAGTAGAACACAGCAGTATCTCAGTCGTGGAATATGATTCATAGCAGATCTGTGATGGCAGATACAGTTCAGTCAGCTCACAGCCCAAGATTGCCCCCGCGGCATGAGGGACGCGAGCATAGGCAGGATCAGTACAGAAACCGCGAGCAATATGATCACCGACTCGGCCACGATGACCGTCGTCGAGTGCCCACGCCTCCTCTGAGGAGTGGGTCATATGTGCCTCGGCAGCATGATGACAGACGCCCTCACAGCGACGGGCGAAGAGTGCCAGCCGACCCAAGGGAGCCAGGTTTTGATGCGAGGTCCATTCTCATTCAAGGTCTGGTTAACAGGAACAGAGCACACAGAGAAGGCCATGACAGAGATTACCCGACTGGCAGCAGAGTGCATGTTTCAGGTCCCGAGTGTTTCAGCAGAGCCATCAGGGCCGCAGTGATTCCTCCCAACTTCAGGCTGGCGACTGGAGTCAGCAAGTTCACTGGTGAGTCCAAGCCTGACACTTGGCTTGAGGATTACCGAGTGGCTGTACATATCGGCAGCGGCAATGATGAAGTGGCCATGAAGCACCTTCCTCTGATATTGGAAGGCTCGACCAGAGCATGGTTAACTCAATTAGCACCTGGCAGCATATACAATTGGGAAGAACTCGCCCGAGTGTTTGTTAGAACTTTTGAGGGTACTTGCAAACGACCAGCAGGGTTGGCAGAATTGCAGCATTGCGTACAGAAACCGAGTGAAACTCTGAGGGATTTCATTCAGAGCTGGACCACTTTGCATCACATAGTTTGTGCCTTCAAGGAAGGCGTGAAGTATCGAGAGCTTAACTTGAAATTCGGTCGGACATGAGATATGTCCCTGACTCGGATGATGGAGATAGCCACTTGGTATGCTAACGGGGAAGAAGAGGATCGACTCCGTAGTGGAAAGAGCAAACCAGTCGGTCAGGACACCGGTGGTGGTACTTCCAATTGGAAACATAAGCGTAAGGCCGAGCCAGCTGCCCCTGGTGAATAGGGATGGCAATGGGTCCCCATACCCGCCAAACCCATGGGGATTTCATCTATTAGGGGGTGGGGATGGGCGAAAAACATCCCCATGGGGATATTTACAAACTAATTTATTCCCTATAGGGTACAATGGGGATGGGGAGGATATCCTATTCCCCAGACCCAATACCCATCGGGGACCCGGTTAGTAACTGTGACACAGCGGTCAACCTTAAAATATTCACAAACAAACTTGCGAAAAAAAAAGCTCTGGAAAAAAACCTTAAACCTATCTCACGTCCTCACCTCAGCTGCCACCATGACCAAGAAGTAAGTACGACCTAGATAGGCATTAGCAGGACAAGGACAACACCATTTATGCATGTTGGTTATAGGGTGTCATATTATGTATATGAGTATTTGTTTATGGGGATGGGGACCCTAATGGGGCCCCGTTCCCCAGTGGGGAATGGGTATGGGGAAATTTCATCCCCAGTCATGTAAACGGGGATGGGGATGGGATGATAGGGAATAGATGGGGATGGGGATGTTGTAGGTATCCCCATAGGGGATTGTCCCCATTGCCGTCCCTACTGGTGAAGCTTTAGTTGTGGCTCAAGGAAAGTTCAAGGGGAAGCCCAAGGGGCCCTGGAACCCCAAGAAACTGAAAGATCAAGCCGGAAATGATGTGTTGGATTTGCCATGCCACATTCATACCAAGAAAGATGAAGAGGGTAATCTGATTTACCCTAAACACACCACTCGACAGTGTCGACTCCTGATCCAGCAGTTCCGAGAGAAACAACCCAATGAGAAGGAAAAGGAGTCAGACAAGGGTGAGGATAAGGAAGAGAATGATGATGGTTTTCCCAACGTCAACTCCACTCTGATGATTTTTCCTGATGTTGAGAGCAAAAGACGATTGAAAGTTATCAACAGAGAAGTGAACATGGTTGCTCTGGCAACACCAAGTTATTTGAAGTGGTCCCAGACTACCATCACATTCGACCAGTTTGACCATCCAGCACATATAGCCACCCCTGGGAGGCATGCGTTGGTGGTCGACCCAGTTGGTGAAGTCACTCGACTGACTAAAGTGCTGATGGATGGTGGTAACGGCCTGAATATCCTTTATGCTGAAACCTTGAAAGGAATGGGCATTCTGATGTCCAAGCTTAGTGAAAGTAATATGAGTTTTCATGGCGTTATACCTGGGAAGAAAGCTGAATCACTCGGCCAGATTGCCCTTGATGTGGTTTTCGGTGATTCCAAGAATTACTGCAAGGAAAAGTTGACATTTGAAGTAGTGGATTTCCAGGGTGCTTATCATGCTATTCTGGGTAGGCCTGCTTATGCACGTTTCATGGCTCGACCATGTTACGTGTACCTCAAATTGAAAATGCCTGGTCCCAAAGGAGTGATCACTATCACTGGCAATCGGCAAAAGGCAGAAGAGTGCTTCCAGAAGGGCTCAAAAATCGCCGATGCACAAATGGTAGCAGTCGAAATGCAAGAATACCAGAAAAATGCAGATCCGAGTGATTTGCTGCGCTCCAAGAAGCCTGCCACAGATTCTGCATTTCAGTCGTCCGGTGAAACCAAGCCGATTCATATTCACCCGACCGATCCTAATGCTGCTCCTACTCATATCTCAACATCACTCGACAGCAAATAGGAAGAAGCGCTCATCCAGTTCCTCCGTGAGAACTGGGACATCTTTGCATGGAAACCTTCTGACATGCCGGGTGTACCCAGGGGACTGGCTGAGCATCATTTGCGAGTCGACTCGAAAGTAAAACCAGTCAAAGAACATCTTCGACGGTCCGCCGTACAGAAGAGAAAAGCAATTGGTGAGGAAGTGGCTCGGCTCCTGGCAGCTGGGTTCATCCGAGAGATTTACCACTCCGAGTGGCTCGCCAATGTTGTCATGCTCCCCAAGAAGGACGACTCACTTCTCATGTGCATTGACTTCAAGCATATCAATCGGGCCTGCCCGAAAGATCATTTTCCTCTCCCCCGCATCGATCAGATCGTCGACTCGACTGCGGGGTGTGAGCGCCTGTCTTTTCTAGACGCCTATTCCGGGTACCATCAGATCCGACTGTATGGACCCGATGAGATAAAACAGCTTTCATCACTCCATTCGGGTTTTTTGTCATGGCACCATGCCATTCGGTCTCAAGAACGCTGGAGCCACATTCATGAGGATGATTCAGAAGTGTCTGCTCACTCAAATCAGTCGGAATGTGGAAGCATACATGGATGACATTGTGGTCAAGTCGAGGTTCCGACCTGCTGGCTGACCTTGCAGAAACCTTTGCCAACCTAAGAAGGTATGATATCAAGCTTAATCCATCAAAGTGCACGTTCGGAGTTCCTGGCGGAAAGTTACTCGGCTTCCTCGTTTCCGAACGAGGGTTCGACGCGAACCCAGAGAAAGTTGGGGCCATACTCCGGATGAAGCGCCCTGTGCGTGTGCATGATGTCCAGAAGCTTACTGGTTTTTTGGCCGCCTTGAGTCGATTCATTTCTTGCCTCGGTGAAAAGGCACTGCCTCTTCACCGACTGATGAAGAAATCTGACAAGTTCGAGTGGACTCCTGAAGCTGATGCAGCGTTTGCGGAACTCAAAGCCCTGCTTTCCACCCAGCCGGTGCTCGCTGCCCCAATCAGCAAAGAGCCTTTACTGCTTTATATTGCAGCCACTGGACAAGTTGTCAGTACAGTACTCACGGTCGAGTAGGAAGAAGAAGGAAAAGCCTATAAAGTTCAGCGCCCAGTATACTATGTTTCTGAAGTTCTGACTCCATCCAAGCAAAGATATCCACATTATCAGAAGCTTGTTTATGGGATTTACATGACCACGAAGAAGGTTGCACACTATTTCTCTGATCACTCCATTACAGTCGTCAGCAACGCACCATTGTCAGAAATCCTGAACAACAGAGATGCAACTGATCGAGTGGCAAAGTGGGCGATGGAACTCCTTCCCTTGGATATCAAGTTTGAGGCAAAGAAAGCTATCAAGTCCCAAGAAATAGTAGATTTCCTCGCCGAGTGGGTCGAACAGCAACTGCCGACTCAGATTCACTCGGAGCATTGGACCATGTTCTTTGATGGATCTAAAATGCTGAATGGTTCCGGTGCTAGGGTGGTATTGGTATCCCCCCGAGGCGACAAACTCAGCTATGTTCTCCAGATTCATTTTGACTCCTCCAACAATGAAGCTGAATATGAGGCACTTCTGTACGGGTTGCGTATGGCCATTTCACTCGGCGTCCGTCGCCTCATGGTCTACGGCGACTCGGATTTGGTGCTTAATCAAGTACTGAAGGAGTGGGACGTCAGAAGCCCGGCTATGACTGGCTATTGTAATGCAGTGAGAAAGTTAGAGAAGAAGTTTGAGGGGTTGGAGCTCCATCACATACCCCGACTGAAAAATCAAGCAGCTGATGATTTGGCAAAGATAGGTTCCAAGAGGGAGGCCATTCCCAGCAATGTGTTTTTGGAACATATTCATAAACCTTCAGTTCAGGAAGATCCTTTCACTGAAGAACCCCCACAACCAAAGAGTGCCACTGATCCGACTGAAGTCGAAGTCCCGGCCATGGTTGACTTGATCGTGGAGGTTTTGGTCATCACTCCCGACTGGACAGTGCCATACATTGCATACATTCTTAGGAAGGAACTCCCAGAAGATGAAGAAGAGGCTCGACAGATCGTCCGTCGATCCAAAGCCTTTACTGTGATAAGAGGACAGCTGTTCAGAGAAAGTGCAACTGGTGTCAGTCAGAAATGCATAACACCAGAAGAAGGTCGAGTGATCCTCAACGACATCCACTCGGGCACCTATGGTCACCATGCGTCCTCTTGGACCATTGTGGCCAAACCATACCGAGCGGGATTTTATTGGCCACGAGCAAACGAAATGGCGAAAGAAATAGTCGACAAATGTGAAGGTTGCCAGTTTTACTCCAACATGTCTCACAAGCCTGCATCAGCCCTGAAGACCATTCCACTCATCTGGCCCTTTGCTATTTGGGGATTGGATATGGTTAGGCCTCTGAGGACTAGTAGGAGCGGCTTCACTCAAGTGCTCATGGCAGTCGACAAGTTTACTAAATGGATTGAAGCCAAGCCTATCAAAAATCTTGAAGCCAGTACTACTGTCAGCTTTATCAGAGAGTTAACATTCAGATATGGTGTTCCGCACATCATCATCACTGACAATGGGTCAAACTTTGATTCTGATGAGTTCAGAGCCTTCTGTGCTTCCCAAGGCACTCGGGTCGACTATGCTTCAGTCGCTCATCCCCAGTCGAATGGACAAGCAGAAAGAGCAAACGGATTGATTCTCAAAGGACTGAAACCCCGATTGATGCGTGATCTCAAGCACGCGGCAGGCGCCTGGGTTGATGAACTTCCGTCAGTGCTTTGGGGATTGAGGACAATTCCTAATCGGTCGACTGGCCGAACTCCATTCTTCTTGGTCTATGGAGCTAAAGCTGTACTCCCGAGTGACTTGCTTCACAATGCACCCCGAGTCGAGCTTTCTCAGAAGATGAAGCAGAACAGGCTCGGCAAGATGCAGTTGATCTCCTGGAAGAGGAAAGAGAGATGGCCCTGATCCGGTCGACCATTTATCAGCAAGACCTGCGTCGATTCCACGCCAGAAATGTGAGGGGTCGAGCATTTCAAGAGGGAGACTTGGTACTTCGAGTGGATCAGCAGAAACCACACAAGCTCGCTCCTGCTTGGGAAGGCCCCTTCATTGTCACCAGAGTGCTCCACAATGGAGCATACCACCTTTACAATGTCGAGCACAAGAAAGACGAGCCACGCGCTTGGAATGCGGAGTTGCTCCGCCCCTTTTACACTTAAGCTTTCAGACTGTCGAGATGTAATAAGAAATACCTTCTAGTTTAATTATTAAAGACACAGTTCTTACAGTCTCATAAATGATTGTTGTTCCTTATTTATTTCTTTAAATCCCCGAGTTGGTGGCTTAGCTGCGAATCCGTTTCGCCTAAGTTTAAAAAAAATCATGCCGAGTGGTGAGCAAGCCTCTCACTCGGAGGCTTAGCTGCGAATCCGTTTCGCCTAAGTTTAAAAAATCCTGTCGAGTGGTGAGCAAGCCTCTCACTCGGAGGCTTAGCTGCGAATCCGTTTCACCTAAGTTTAAAAAATCCTACCGAGTGATGAGCAAGCCTCTCACTTGTGGGCTTAGCTGCAGTCCAGTACTCGCCTAAGTTTAAAGAATCCCACCGAGTGGTGA
>NC_057805.1:267146963-267213018 GCF_018294505.1 Triticum aestivum | reverse complement strand
TACTCGCCTAAGTTTAAAAAATCCCACCGAGTGGTGAGCAATCCTCTCACTCGGGGGCTTAGCTGCAGTCCAGTACTCGCCTAAGTTTAAAAAATCCCACCGAGTGGTGAGCAATCCTCTCACTCGGAGGCTTAACTGCAGTCCAGTACTCGCCTAAGTTTGAAGCTCCATCCGCATCCGCAAGGACGACGAGGTGCAGGTCGACTGCAATCTCCTCTTCGGAGCTGCGCCACAAGTATAACATGCGCTCCATCCTCATCCGCAAGGACGACGAGGTGCAGGTTGACTGCAACCTCCTCTTCGGAGCTGCACCATAAGTATAACATGCGCTCCATCCTCATCCGCAAGGACGACGAGGTGCAGGTCGACTGCAACCTTCTCTTCGAAACTGCTTGATACGTCTCCAACGTATCTATAATTTTTGATTGCTCCATGCTATATTATCTTCTGTTTTGGACATTATTGGGCTTTATTATACACTTTTATATTATTTTTGGGACTAACCTATTAACCGGAGGCACCAGCCCAGAATTGTTGTTTTTTGCCTATTTCAGAGTTTTGCAGAAAAAGAATATCAAACGGAGTCCAAACGGAATGAAACCTTCGGGAACGTGATTTTCGGAACGAACATGATCCAGAGGACTTGGACCCTACGTCAAGAAAGCTACCAGGAAGCCACGAGGTAGGGGGGCGCGCCCTCCACCCTCGTGGGCCCCATGTTGCTCCACCGACATACTCCTTCCTCCTATATATACCTACGTACCCCCAAACGATCAGAGACGGAGCCGAAAACCTAATTACACCACCGCAACCTTCTGCACCCGTGAGATCCCATCTTGGGGCCTGTTCCGGAGCTCCACCGGAGGGGGCATCGATCACGGAGGGCTTCTATATCAACACCATAGCCTCTCCAATGAAGTGTGAGTAGTTTACCTCAGACCTTCGGGTCCATAGTTATTAGCTAGATGACTTCTTCTCTCTTTTTGGATCTCAATACAATGTTCTCCCCCTCTCTTGTGGAGATCTATTCGATGTAATCTTCTTTTGCGGTGTGTTTGTTGAGACCGATGAATTGTGGGTTTATGATCAAGTTTATATCTATGAACAATATTTGAATCTTCTGAATTCTTTTATGTATGATTGGTTATCTTTGCAAGTCTCTTCGAATTATCAGTTTGGTTTGGCCTACTAGATTGATCTTTCTTGCAATGGGAGAAGTGCTTAGCTTTGGGTTCAATCTTGCGGTGTCCTTTCCCAGTGACAGTAGGGGCAGCAAGGCATGTATTGTATTGTTGCCATCGAGGATAGAAAGATGGGGTTTATATCATATTGCATGAGTTTATCCCTCTACATCATGTCATCTTGCTTAAAGCGTTACTCTGTTCTTATGAACTTAATACTCTAGATGCATGCTGGATAGCGGTCGATGTGTGGAGTAATAGTAGTAGATGCAAGCAGGAGTCGGTCTACTTGTTTCGGACGTGATGCCTATATACATGATCATGCCTAGATATACTCATAACTATGCTCAATTATGTCAATTGTTCAACAATAATTTGTTCACCCACCGTAAATACTTATGCTCTCGAGAGAAGCCACTAGTGAAACATATGGCCCCCGGGTCTATTTTCCATCACATTAATCTTCCAACATTTAGCTATTTCCGTTGCCTTTTATTTTATTTTGCATCTTTATCACAAAAATACCAAAAATATTATCTTACCATATCTATCAGATCTCACTCTCGTAAGTGACCGTGTAGGGATTGACAACCCCTTATCGCGTTGGTTGCGAGGATTTATTTGTTTATGTAGGTGCGAGGGACCCGTGTGTAGCCTCCTACTGGATTGATACATTGGTTCCCAAAAACTGAGGGAAATACTTACGCTACTTTGCTGCATCGCCCTTTCCTCTTCAAGGGAAAACCAACGCAGTGCTCAAGAGGTAGCAAGAAGGATTTCTGGCGCCATTGCCGGGGAGGTCTACGCAAAAGTCAACATACCAAGTACCCATCACAAACCCTTATCTCCCGCATTACATTATTTGCCATTTGCCTCTCATTTTCCTCTCCCCCACTTCACCTTTGCCGTTTTATTCGCCCTCTCTTTTCCGTTTGCCTCTTTTTCATTTGTTTGCTTGTCGTTATGGCTAGTCCCTTATCAACTCCGTTGTCCCCTGAGTTTAAAGTCTTTCACTTCAAACAAAGACAAGGAGAAAACTTAAAAGATTCCTGGTTGATAATAATGGAGTCTTACCGTAATTGTACCTTTGAAGTGAACCTGAGAATTTTGCTTCGCAATTTTTATGTTGGATTAAATATGTCTCATAGACAACTCTTGGATTGCGTTGCCAAAGGCAATTTTATTGAAATTGATCCCCATATTGCGCATGAAGTTATAGAAGGTATAGTGGGAACACTACCTCAACAAAAGGGGCCTCATCATACCCAGGAAGAGACACAAGTTTTTGAAAAAATTTGCGAAGTAACTAAGATTTTACAGAAGTCTCTTGAACCTCTTAAGAACGTTAGCGGAAATATTCACCGCATGAAGATGTTGATTACTCTTGGCAATAAGCGGTTGGATTATTTAGATCTAAAAATTTCAGAATATGAAGGGAAACGTAAAGAACCTCCCGGATTCGAGCTTTATTCCGCTAAAAAGTTGAAAGCCAAAGATGGCAATACCTAGATCTATCCTTGCTTCTATGCCTAGCTAGGGGCGTTAAACGATAGCGCTTGTTGGGAGGCAACCCAATTTTATTTTTAGTTTTTTGCTTTTTGCTTCTGTTTAGGAATCAATATTTTTTCTAGCCTCTGGTTAGATGTGTTTTTATGTTTTAATTAGTGTTTGTGCCAAGTTAAACCTATAGGATCTTCTTGGATGATAGTTATTTGATCTTGCAGAAAATTCCAGAAACTTTCTGTTCACAAAAATAATTGTTAAAAATCACCAGAACGTGATAAAATATTGATTCCAGTTGCTGCTGATCAATAAACAAATTGTCTAGGTCTTCCTATTTTGGCTGAGTTTTTGGAGTTCCAGAAGTTTGTGTTAGTTACAGATTACTACATATTGTTCTGTTTTTGACAGATTCTGTTTTTCGTGTGTTGTTTGCTTATTTTGATGAATCTATGGTTAGTAAAAGAGTTTATAAACCATAGAGAAGTTGGAATACAGTGGGTTTAACACCAATATAAATAAAGAATGAGTTCATTACAGTACCTTGAAGTGGTCTTTCGTTTTCTTTCGCTAACGGAGCTCACGAGATTTTCTGCTGAGTTTTGTGTTGTGAAGTTTTCAAGTTTTGGGTGAAAGATTTGATGGATTATGTAACAAGGAGTGGCAAGAGCCTAAGCTTGGGGATTCCCATGGCACCCCCAAGATAATCTAAGGAAACTGAAAGTGCGTTATGTCGACTAGAGGGGGGTGAATAGGCGATTTTTATGAATTCTTCACTGAGGAATTTGCGGGTGAGGAAATTCCTTAGCGAAGAACTACTTGCAGCGGAATAAGTACTCAAGAGTAAGCATAACATAACACAAGCATGGTCATCATGATGAAATGAAGACACGCACAGAGTACAGAAAGCGTAAACAAAGGATAACACAGTATGAAGACAAACAGACTGAAGAAATTGAATTGAGAAAGTCTTCAGTCAAAGTCTTCAAACACAGATACGAACAAGCACTCAGCACAGTAATGAGGAAATGAAAGAGTTGAGGAAATAGAACCGGTAGGCTTGGTGAAGACAATGATTTGGTATACCAGTTCCAACTGCTGTCTCAGTTGTACATCTGGTTGGAGCGGCTAGGTATTTAAACCTGAGGATAAACAGTCCCAGACACACAGTCCTCACCGTTTTTTCCTTGAACTAAGGTCACACAGACCTCGCCCAATCACTCGTGGTAAGTCTTCAGGTGACTTCCGAACCTTCACAAACTCAGTCACTCGACGATCCACAATTCCTCTTGGATGCTCTAGACCATGACGCCTAACCGTCTGGAAGAAGCACAGTCTTCAAAGGTAACAAGCGTCGGATCCACGCAGGATCAATCTCTTCAGTGATGCTCAATCACTTTGGGTTTGTAGGTGTTTGGGTTTGGGTTTTCCTCACTTGATGATTTTCGCTCAAAGTCCTCGGAGGATGGGATGCTCTCAATTGACAAGTGTCAGTTTCTCTCGGAGCAGCCAACTAGCTAGTGGTTGTAGGGGGCGGCTATTTATAGCCTAGGGAGCAGCCCGACATGATTAGATATAAATGCCCTTCAATGATATGACCGTTAGGTGGGTAGATATTTTGGGACTGCTGGCGCATAGCACAGCAACGGTCGGAAATTTGAGTACCAAATTCCTCAGGGCTATCATGTTCCTCACTGTGTAGGCAATCCTCACTGGCGAATTCCTAACTCCTCAGTCAGAACAAATTCCTTAGAGACTAGAAGAACTTCGTCTCTGTCACTGAAGAATATGACTGAACTGTATGAGATTTCCAATGGCTTCACTCGAAGGGATTGGTAGGTGTAGGATTTTGAGTTGAGCATCACTTGGAAATTTTTCCTTAGTATTTCCTCGACCCCCTTTAATAGTATGGTGTTTCCTATGACTCGAGAATTAGAAAATGAAACTACAAAAACAAAAGTCTTCAAGCTTCATGTTCCTCGAATGAATACCAAGTCTTCAAGGTCACACCAATTTCTTCACTTTCAAAGTCTTCAGAAATCCAAAGTCTTCAGTCGAAGAACTTCATTTTTAGGGGTCAACTTTCTCTGTAAATATCAAACTCCTCATAGACTTGTAGACCTGTGTGCACTCATAAACTCATTAGTCTCTTAACCTATAAGTATTCAATACACCAAAATCACTAAGGGGCACTAGATGCACTTACAATCTCCCCCTTTTTGGTGATTGATGACAATATAGGTTAAGTTTTCAACGGGGATAAACATATGAAGTGTAAATACTGATATTGAGGAATTTGATTGCAAGATATAGAAGAACTCCCCCTGAAGATGTGCATAGTGAGGAATTTGCTTTTGAAGCAAGGCACACTTGAAGAGTTGAATCATGGAGATCTCGCCCTATATCTTGTAATTCATACACGCATTTGACATATAATATGAAGAATTTGAAATGCATGATGAAATATGGTGACTGATGTAATTCAGCATGCGTGCATTAACATTAGCGAGGAATAAGCATGCAGAAAAACACAGCAAAAGTATCAGGACACCATAGAGTTTAAGTTTACAACTCGATCCAGCAAAGTCATCAGAAGAACGAGAGTTGTAACATAGCAAAAAATGCCCATATAAGATAGACCCTCTTGAAGACTAACTCAACAAATTTCTCCCCCTTTGTCATCGAATGACCAAAAGGATCAAAAATGAGGACTAACGCCCCTGAAGAATATCAAGTTGATCAAGGAGCGCCAGCGTTGTTGGGGTCGTTTTTCATAGTAGGGCCTGCCGCAGTGTCGTCCAAGTCTTCATGCTCATCGGTGTCGCGCGATGAAGAATAGGAGCTGGCCACCAAGGAAGGAACCTTGACCTTCTTGTATTTCTTCGGTGGAGGTGCAGACCAGTCGAAGTCCTCCTTGAGACCCATGTTCTTCAGATCTTCTTCACCATATACATTTGACAGAATAGCCCAGGTGCGATTGAAGACTTCATGGAGGTAGTAATGGTTTTTCTTCACTACATTGTGTGTAGCAGTCATGTTGTGAAGAATTGGACCAAACTGACGCTTAACCCATTTATGGTTTCGATCCACCTTCTGGTGCAGACTTAGCAGAAGTTCACGGTCAGTCATCACACGAGGAGCAGTGGCTTGAGGATTTGGCTTGGAGGCATGGGCAGCAGAATCATGAGTGGCAGAGTCATCATTGGTGGAATAAGATGCAGCCTTGCGAAACTGACCATCCAATGGACGAATGCCTTCATCAATAACAGTTGGTGCCTTGCCCTTTTCGTCAGCTGAGGAATAGGTCCGCTTGAGGACTTCAATCGGGGGCAAGTAGCTGAGGTGATTCTGAAAATCAGCTTTGTAGTTGAGTGAAGACCTTGTCCTGAGGAATCTCATGATCCAGGGTGCATAAGGCTTCAGCTCAAACGGTGAAAGTGCAACATTTGCCAGAGTCCTCATGAAGAAATCGTGATAATTGACAGGAATGCCATGAATGATGTTGAAAACCAGATTCTTCATGATGCCAACAATTTCCTCATCAGATGAGTTGTGGCCTTTGATTGGACTCATAGTCTTCGTCAGAATGCGATAGACTATCCTTGGTACATACTGCAATTCCTTCATGAGGAATTTTGTCCTTGAGGCTTGACCAGGTTCCAATGGCTTCATAAGCACTTGCATATAGTGATCAGTAAGCTCAGGCTCTTGGTACATGCAACGAGCTCCTTCAGGTGGAGGACTGATGGGCAGGGCGTGAAGCAATTCAGACGCCGGTGCCTTATAGTGAGTGTTCTCAGTCATCTAGTCCAAAACCCAGGAGTTTACATCGTCAGGATCTCCTGTGATGTGCAGAGTTGCGTAAAATTGAAGAATGAGTTCTTCATTCCAATCAACTATGTCTGTGCAAAAGTTGAGGAGGCCTGTGTCATGAAGCACACTGAGGACATGTGTGAAGCATGGCAGTGATTCCATGTCCACATGAGGAATATGCTCGTGGTCGAAGACTTTGTCCTTGTTGATAAGTAGTGAAGAATAGAAGTTGGCCTGGCTGGCGGTCCAGAAGCGCTTCCTTCTAAGACGAGCAGAATCATAAGGATTGTAGTCAGTAAAGAACACATGCTCGCCGAAGAAATCATCAGCCTTGAATTTCTGCTTCTTTGAGAATGGATCCTTTGGCTTCGGCTGAGGAGTGTCAGTCAATTGCATTATCACCTCAGGAATCGCAATCTCAGGTTCTTCAGGCTGAGGAATTTCAGCTTCTACTCCAGTGACAGCCTGGGTCTTCAATTCTTCATTTTCATTTTCTTCAGCACTAGTGGCTGGAATTTCTTCATGGACAAACGGTGTGGCATGTGGTTCATCAGATCCCATTTGAACTGTAGTTGCTGGGGACTGGGGAATTTGTTGCGTGAAGAGTGGAGAGTTGGGGTGCTGACTTTCCCAGAAGTCATCATTGAGCATGGGTGTGGTACAGCCAATGTCCACATCTTCATCTTCCATTTCTTCAACGTCGGCCTCTTCAGCAGTAAACTGAGGCATAGGCGAGGAAACAGCTGGTGTTGAAGGGATGTCATCCACTTCAATTTCTTCATCCATCTGCTCTGACGAAGCAGCAGAAGGATTTTCTTCATCAGATCCGCTAGGGATCACATATTCTTCATCAAAAGGAACTAGCACCTTTGATGGTAAGGTAGTGAGAGGAACAACATCAATTGGGTTTGCAAATGAGCTGGTCATAGACTTCATCTTCTTCGGAGCTGAAGAATCTGAAGAAGTTGATGCCTTCCTTTTCTTCACCATTGCATGCTCTGCAGCCTTGGTCTTCTTCACATCTGAAGCAGATGGAAGGATTGAAGTTGGGGTAGGCGCATGAGGAGCAGAGGAATGTGGTTGATTTTCTTCAGGCACAACTGATGTAGTTGCCCTGACCTCTTCATTTTCTTCAGGCGCACCACTAGTGGATGCCTTGGCAATTTCATCAGCGGCTGGAATGCAGTCATCAGCCCTGGAACTCACATTTTCTTCAGCGGCCTGAATGTCATCAGTGGTGCTGGCATGTTCTTCAGTCGGCTGAGCAGATGCTTCAGCCTGAGGAATTTCTGGTTGCGATGGAGCTGCAACCTTTAACATGAATTTCTCAGTCAGTTTTACAAACCTGACCTTGGCTCCTTGCCAATCAGCATGGTAAGCATTGAAATCATCGCTGAGGACTTTGATTTCAGACTGGATCTTCACAAGTTCGTCAGTCGTCATAGAGACAACGTTGTTCTTCAGGAATTTCTCCTTCCTGTACTGTGCTTTCTTGATCTGCCTGGCCTTCTCAAATTTCCATTTCTCTTCTTGGATGAAGGCAGTCAGCATATGACTTTGGCCAGGAGTCAGCTTGAAATCAGGCATAGGAGTATTTGGGTCCTTGTGCCAGAGATCAATGTAGTCGAGGATCAACTTTGGATCCAAAAGCAGAGGCACATTTGTGCCCTTGGCTCTAGCGGCCCTAACTTGCCTATCTCTGATGATTTCAGCAAGTTCATCATCATCAGTTTCGTCTTCTTCAGACGGCACTTGGAAGGCGACCTGCTTCTTGTGAGGACTTGGGCGAGAACCTCGTCCAGCAGTGGTCTTTGTCTTCAGCAGAGGGTCTTGTTGAAGAATTTGGTGCAGCTGAGGAACTAGCAGAAGCTCCTGAGGCAATAGAGATGCCTGTAGTCCTTTGGCACGTGGCAAGATGCACAGGTGCTGAGGACTTGGTCGGAGCAGCTGAGGCCTTTGGAGGAGGAGCTGAGGACTTAGGAGCGGGAGCAGCATGAGGAGTTGGCCGTGAGGGCTTTGAGGATTCTGGCCGTGAGGGCATTGCTGAGGAACTTGGCCTTGAGGGCATTGAAGGTGAAGCACTTGGCTTGAGCGCAGGCTTCTTTGCCAGGGATTTCTTCGGCTTGACAGAGGCCTCAGCGGCAGCAGCAGCAGCAGAGTCCTCGTTGAATTTCCTTACTGCTTCTCTGGCTTGTCTAGCCAGCTTGCCCTGGCGCTTGGCCCATTCATCAGGATAATCCTCAACGCGCTTGAGGCTGGTGGGATCTGCTTCTTGGCCAGGTGCCAATGGGGGTCTTGGGCATGGAGGATTGAGTGTGAATTTCTTCATATATTTGGGAGTTACATACCTGTACTCCCTCCATTCTCTTGCCCATCTCCTCTCTATCTTCTGAATGCGCACCTTGCGCTGATTTTTATCTTCCTCAGGGGGTGTGCAGTACCCAGCATAGATGTCCTCAGGGATTTCAAATGCAGTGTTGACCTCAGGCCTCTTTCCTCCTTTCTATGGATTCTTACCGTCCGCCATTTTCTTCAGTTGAGGAATTTGAATAATTGAATTCTCTGAAGATGTATGCAACTTTTCTTCGAGGAACGCTGCAAATGAGTTAAGTTGATGAGAACCTAGCGATTCAGCAGTGGACATGAGTACCTGTGAACAGAGTATAGTTGCGAGGAATTTGGAGAGGTCATATGCGTTCTCAGAAGGTTTTTCAAAAAGAACAAGTTTGAGGAATTTGACCAGACGAGTCTTGAAGAATTTCACTAAGCATTCTTAGTCTTAGGTTCCAGAGTTGTACAGATCAGAAATCCGCACAATTGAGGAATCTTGAAGAGTAATTAAGGCTTAGAGAAATGAATCAAGAACAGATGACATGTGAGGTGTTCAGAGTGTGAAGAATTTGAAGAATAAACACCTTTGAAGATTTTGTAGAAATCACTTGAATCAAAAAGGGGAGTAAAAGTAACTTTTAATTACCCTGGATGAATAACACGACGAACTGGGATGTGGAGATGTGAAGTTCGTCAGTGCAGATCTTCCACGCCCTAACTCAGCGGAGGAAGACGGCTACGGCGGCGGCGGAGTGAAGATTTCCGCGGCCGGTGCGAGTACGACGGCGACGAGGTCGAGGCAGTGAAGCTCTTCCTTACCGGTGATGATGAAGTAGCGGCGGTGCTAGGGTTTGAGAACCTCGAGCTGGAAAGAGGTCGAGCGGGGTAAAGGAAGTGAGGAAGGGGAAGGGGGTATTTATAGCCACGGTAAAAAACTGTTCGCCCGAAGAAATTGGACGAACGTGCCCCTGACCCTTCTCATTCGCTTGACATGTGTCACCCACGTACTGAGAAGTGGAGATCGTGTGCGATTGTGGGTGAATAGATAAGTATTTCGAGGGATGCGGAACGGTTTGAGCAGCAAAGCCGAAAATTTGGATAAGATAAGTTTTAACATTCCCTTCGCAAATTCTTCAGCTGACAAGGACACGGTGAAGATTTTGAACGAGTTTCAAATAGAACGCACATGAAGAATTTGTGAATAGATTGGGTTGAGTTTAGCATAGAGGGGGAAGGGTCCGATCACATTCACTTAGCAGAAAAAGCAACTTGAAGAATTAGCCATAAGTGAATGCTATAGAGGACATAAACTCATATATATATATAGCCAATGAAGAAAAACGACGGAAACTGTGAAGACAATGCAAAGTTGAAGAAAAATAAACAACTGAGGAATTTCAAAACTGAGGAAAAACTAAAATTGAAGATTTTCAACTTTGGTGGTGGCGTGACCCACCGTATAAGCATGATGATTTCAGACACCGAGTACAATTGTCGTAGGGCTCTGAGAATCAAATTCTTCGTTAATTTCTTCACACTTAGAGTGTTATTCTTCATTGATTGAAGAAAAACGTTTCTTCATGTGTTGCACATCTAAGTCATCAATTTTGCATAAGTGTTAGGATGAGTGTCCTTTTCAAAGAACATTCGAAGATTCTAAGATATTTAGCTCACACCGCAACTTGCTAAATCTCTTCTCATCCAAGGGCTTTGTGAAGATATCGGCTAGCTGTTCTTTAGTCTTCACATGCTCAATAGAAATGTCGCCCTTCAACACATGATCGCGAAGAAAATGATGATGAATCTGAATGTGCTTTGTCTTCTAGTGCTGAACTGGGTTGTCAGCAATCTTGATGGCACTCTCATTGTCACAGAAGAGAGGCACATTCTTCAGGTTGACGCCGTAGTCCTTGAGAGTTCGCTTCATCCATAGCAATTGAGCACAGCAAGAACCAGCAGCAATGTACTCAGCTTCAGCAGTAGACAGTGATACACAGTTCTGTTTCTTCGAGGACCAACAGACCAAAGATCGTCCAGGAAATGACATGTACCAGATGTTGACTTGCGGTCCACACGATCACCAGCATAGTCAGAGTCAGAATATCCAATGAGATCAAAAGCCGAGCCCTTGGGGTACCATAATCCAAGTGTTGGTGTGTGAGCTAGATATCGAAGAATATGCTTCATAGCCTTATGGTGTGATTCCTTCGGTGTAGCTTGAAATCGGGCACACATACAAACACTAAGCATGATTTCTGGCCTAGATGCACATAAGTACAATAAAGAACTAATCATGGAGCAGTATACCTTATGATCGATGTCAATACCATTTTCATCAGTGCACAGTTGGCCATTTGTGGGCATAGGAATTTTGACGCCTTTGCAATCTTGCATGCCGAATTTCCTCAGTACATCCTTGAGGTATTTCTCCTAAGATATGAATATGCCATTGCGATGTTGATGAATTTGAAGACCTAAGAAGAATTTCAATGTTCCCATCATAGACATTTGATATTCTTCACTCATCATATAGGCAAATTCATCACTATAACGTTGGTCAGTACAGCCAAAGATAATATCATCAACATATATTTGGCACACAAACAGTTCACCATCATAAGATTTAGTGAAAAGAGTAGGGTCGAGTGAACCGGGTTTGAAGCCTTTATTCATGAGGAATTCCTTCAAAGTATCATACCACGCCCGAGGGGCCTGCTTGAGGCCATAGAGGCCCTTATTGAGTCTGAAGACTTTGTCAGGATGCTTTGGATCTTCAAAACCCAGGGGCTTGAGCAACATATACTTCTTCCTCAAGGTTACCATTGAGGAATGCACTTTTCACATCCATTTGATATAAAGTGATATCATGATGGTTAGCATAAGCAAGTAATATGTGAATAGCCTCAAGTCTAGCAACAGGTGCAAAAGTTTCATCGAAATCAATTCCTTCAACCTGTGTGTAGCCTTGAGCTACAAGTCGTGCCTTATTCCTCACCACAAGGCCATTTTCATCTTGCTTGTTGCGGTAGATCCACTTTGTGCCAATGATATTGTGCTAGCGAGGATCTGGACGTTTGACTAGTTCCCAGACATTGTTGAGCTCGAACTGATGTAATTCTTCTTGCATGGCCTGAATCCACTCAGGCTCCAAAAATGCTTCATCTACCTTAGTGGGCTCTGTGATAGAGACAAAAGCATAGTGCCCACAAAAGTTAGATAAATGTGAAGCTTTTGAGCGTGTGAGAGGACCTGGTGCTTCAATGTCATCAATAATCTTTTCAACTTGCACTTCTTTTGCAACGCGAGGATGAGCTGGTTGTCGTCGAGGAATTTGATCAGCATTTTCTTCAGCACCATTTTCTTCAGGTGCATTAGCTCGACGTTCTTCATGCTCTGGAATGAATTCTTCAGCAGATTCTTTGGTAGGAATGACATCCTCAGTAGCCTTGAACTTGATAGATTCCTCAGGTGTTGTTTCATCTATCACAGAAGGTAGGTGCTCTCTTTGCGAGCCATTAGTTTCATCGAACCGCACATCTACAGTTTCAACAACCTTGTGAAGAACGTTGTTGAAGACTCTGTAGGTGTGCGAGTCCTTTCCGTAACCAAGCATAAAACCATCATGTGCTTTTGGTGCAAATTTTGAGTTGTGATGAGGATCTCTAATCCAACATTTAGCACCGAAGACTTTGAAATAACTCACATTGGGTTTCTTGTCAGTGAGGAGTTCATAGGCAGTCTTCTTGAAGAATTTGTGAAGATATACTCTGTTGATGATGTGGCACGCAGTATAAATTGCCTCAATCCAGAAGTGATGAGGCGTCTTGTACTCATCAAGCATAGTGCAAGCCATCTCAACAAGAGTCTTGTTCTTGCACTCCACGACGCCATTCTGCTGAGGAGTATAAGGAGCAGATAACTCATGAGTAATACCAAGTTCATCAAGATAGTCATCAAGACCAGAATTCTTGAACTCAGTTCCATTGTCACTTCTGATGTGCTTGATCTTCACACCAAAGTTGGTTGAAGCCCTCGAGGAAAATCGTTTGAAGACTTCCTGCACTTCATGTTTGTAAGTAACAATGTGTACCCAAGTGTAACGAGAGTAATCATCAACAATAACAAATCCATAGAGAGATGCATCATTTGTGACTGCTGAGTAATGATTAGGACCAAAGAGGTCCATGTGAATCAATTCGAATGGTCGAGTAGTGGTCATGATAGTCTTCGCTGGATGCTTAGCCTTTGTCATCTTCCCAGCTTCACAGGCTCTGCATAAGTGATCCTTGAGGAATTTGACATTCTCAATGCCAATGACATGCTTCTTCTTCGCAAGCGTGTGCAAATTCCTCATGCCTGCATGACCAAGTCGTCGATGCCATAGCCAGCCTTCTGAAGCTTTTGCAAGTAGGCACACGGCTGGTTGCGATCCTGTAGAGAAATCAACAATATACAAGTCTCCTCTCCTAAAGCCCTCGAAGACTTTGGAATTGTCAGCTTCCATAACCACAACACAACGATACTTGCCAAAGACAACAACCATATCAAGATCACAAAGCATTGAGACAGACATGAGGTTGTATCCTAAGGACTCGACAAGCATGACTTTGTCCATGTGTCAATCCTTTGTGATCGCAACCTTACCTAGACCCAATACCTGACTTTTGCCTTTGTCAGCGAAGATGATATGCTTCAGATGCGATGGTGATAAGGGAGCATCCATCAATAGATTTTTGTCACCAGTCATGTGATTTGTACATCCACTATCGAGGACCCACTCAGTGGCTTTTGGTTGATCATCCTGCAGATGAATTAGTGCAGCTTACGAACTTCATATACTTCATCAGTGAAGAATATGACATCACAATTCATCAGATCAATTTCATCAAGTAATAGAACAGATAAAGCAGTACGAGGACGTGAGAAATGAAAGTTCATTTCTTCATGATTAGCCTGCGTCCTTTCAGGCAGTTTCGTGTCTCCAGCAAATTCTTCAGATGTTCACGCACGTCTGGAGACCTGACCCTGCAGAAGAGATTAGTTCTTTTCCTTCACCACCCACATCTGAAGGGGTGGCAAAGAGTTCATCACTCTGTGAGCTCCATACGAGAAAGGTGGCATAGAAGCCAATCCATTTTGTTTCACATAAGAGGAGTTAGGGTAAGCATATGAATAAGCAGAGAAATTCTTCGAGGACTTATGAAAATAATGATTAGAAGAATAATGCTCATATTCATAGCCCTTAGCTCTTCCCTGCGAAACAGAGTTGTTAGCACGTTGATATTCATATGAGGACTTTGATCCTTTTGAGGAATTTGATCCATGTGAGGAATTTGGTCCGTATGAGGACTTGGATCCATATGAAGAATTTGGTCCATATGAAGAATTTGATCTGGGGGTTCCTATTCTTCACAGGTGGTGTCATGAGGACATTCACCTGAAGACTTTCAAGGCACCTTTTGGGAACCCAGATTTTCTTCATAGGGGAACCGTTCCTGCAGTTAGTGCCAACATATCTAGCAAATACTTCACCATTCTGATTTTTGAACAGTTTATAGTTGGATTCAAAAGACTCATCAGAAGAATGAGGAGATTCACATGTAAAGCCAGATAGATTAGATGGATCAACTGGAGGTCCCTTTGCAGCAACCCATGAGGTTTTGGGGTAATGCTCAGGCTTCCAATATGTACCATCAGAATTGAGTTTCCTCTCAAAGGCAATACCCTCTTTCCTAGGGTTCCTGTTGAGGATCTGCTTTTTAAGCACATCACAAAGAGTCTGATGCCCTTTGAGGCTTTTGTACATGCCTGTCATGTACAATTCCTTCAGCCCTGCATCGTTAGTGATACCAGCAAAGTCCTCAGATGAGGAATTAGTGATAGCAGAGGCAGGTGAAGAATTTGTAGCATTAGAAGCATTTGAACATTCAGGTGAAGAATTAGCAGATTCATGTTCAATGCATTTCAAACATGGAGGAACAAATTCTTCCTGAGCAGCGCTGATTTGTTGAGCAAGTAATGGATCACGCTCCTTCTGAAGATCTTCATAACTCACTCTTAGCTTCTCAAGATCTTGCTTTCTTTGAAGAATTTCATAAGAAAGCTTCTCATGATCAGATAAGAGAGTGTTATGATGACCTTGAAGGTTGTCAAACCTAGTCTGAAGTCTCTGAAGATTTTTAGTCAAGGTTTTAGTGCGATCCATTTCTTCACCCAACATATCATCACTTTTGTCTAGCATGTTTTGAACCTTTTCAAAAGCCCTTTGTTGTTTCACAGCAATTTTAGCAAGTTTAGAATAGCTGGGCTTGAGGTTTTCATCAGATTCATTCTCACTTGATTCAGAGGAGGTATATTTGAGTACCTTGGCACCCTTTGCCATGAAGCAATAGGTGGGAGCGTAGTCATCATTGAAGGAAATATGCCCTAGAGGCAATAATAAAGTTATTATTTATTTCCTTATATCATGATAAATGTTTATTATTCATGCTAGAATTGTATTAACCGGAAACATAATACTTGTGTGAATACATAGACAAACAGAGTGTCACTAGTATGCCTCTACTTGACTAGCTCGTTGATCAAAGATGGTTATGTTTCCTAGCCATTGACATGAGTTGTCATTTGATTAACGGGATCACATCATTAGGAGAATGATGTGATTGACTTGACCCATTCCGTTAGCTTAGCACTCGATCGTTTAGTATGTTGCTATTGCTTTCTTCATGACTTATACATGTTCCTATGACTATGAGATTATGCAACTCCCGTTTACCGGAGGAACACTTTGTGTGCTACCAAACATCACAACGTAATTGGGTGATTATAAAGGTGCTCTACAGGTGTCTCCGAAGGTACTTGTTGGGTTGGCGTATTTCGAGATTAGGATTTGTCACTCCGATAGTCGGAGAGGTATCTCTGGGCCCAGTCGGTAATGCACATCACTTAAGCCTTGCAAGCATTGCAACTAATGAGTTAGTTGTGGGATGATGTATTACGGACCGAGTAAAGAGACTTGCCGGTAACGAGATTGAACTAGGTATTGAGATACCGATGATCGAATCTCGGGCAAGTAACATACCGATGACAAAGGGAACAACGTATGTTGTTATGCGGTCTGACAGATAAAGATCTTCGTAGAATATGTGGGAGCCAATATGAGCATCCAGGTTCCGCTATTGGTTATTGACCGGAGACGTGTCTCAGTCATGTCTACACAGTTCTCGAACCCGTAGGGTCCGCACGCTTAAAGTTTCGATGACAGTTATATTATGAGTTTATGAGTTTTGATGTACCGAAGGTTTTTTGGAGTCCCGGATGTGATCACGAACATGACGAGGAGTCTCGAAATGGTCGAGACATGAAGATTGATATATTGGAAGCCTATATTTGGATATCGGAAGTGTTCCGGGTGAAATCGGCATTTTACCGGAGTACCGAGGGGTTACCGGAACCCCCCGGGAGCTTAATGGGCCACAGTGGGCCTTAGTGGAGAAGAGGAGAGGCGGCTAGGGCAGGGCCGCGTGCCCCTCCCCCTCTAGTCCGAATAGGACAAGGAGATGGGCGCAGCGCCCCCCTTTCCTTCCTCTCTCCCCCTTCTCCTAATCCAACAAGGAAGGGAGGGAGTCCTACTCCCGGTGGGAGTAGGACTCCTCCTGGCGCGCCTCCCCCTGGCCGGCCGCACCTCCCCCCTTGCTCCTTTATATACGGGGCAGGGGGCACCCTAGAGACACAACAATTGATCGTTTGATCTTTTAGCCGTGTGCGGTGCCCCCTCCACCATAGTCCACCTCGATAATACTGTAGCGGTGCTTAGGCGAAGCCCTGCGTCGGTAGAACATCATCATCGTCACCACACCGTCGTGCTGACGAAACTCTCCCTCAACACTCAGCTGGATCGGAGTTCGAGGGACGTCATCGGGCTGAACATGTGCTGAACTCGGCGGTGTCGTGCGTTCGGTACTTGATCGGTCAAATCGTGAAGACGTACGACTACATCAACCGCGTTGTGCTAACACTTCCGCTTTCGGTCTATGAGGGTACGTGGACAACACTCTCCCCTCTCGTTGCTATGCATCACCATGATCTTGCATCTGCAGAGGAAATTTTTTGAAATTACTACGTTCCCCAACAGTGGTATCCGAGCCTGGTTTTATGCGTAGATGTCGTATGCACGAGTAGAACACAAGTGAGTTGTGGGCGATATAAGTCATACTGCTTACCAGCATGTCATACTTTGGTTCGGCGGTATTGTTGGATGAAGCGGCCTGGACCGACATTACGCGTACGCTTACGCGAGACTGGTTCTACCGACGTGCTTTGCACACAGGTGGCTGGCGGGTGTCAGTTTCTCCAACTTTAGTTGAACCGAGTGTGGCTACGCCCGGTCCTTGCGAAGGTTAAAACAGCACCAACTTGACAAACTATCGTTGTGGTTTTGATGCATAGGTAAGAACGGTTCTTGCTAAGCCCAGTAGCAGCCACATAAAACTTGCAACAACAAAGTAGAGGATATCTAACTTGTTTTTGCAGGGCATGTTGTGATGTGATATGGTCAAGACATGATGCTAAATTTTATTGTATGAGATGATCATGTTTTGTAACCGAGTTATCGGCAACTGGCAGGAGCCATATGGTTGTCGCTTTATTGTATGCAATGCAATCGCCCTGTAATGCTTTACTTTATCACTAAGCGGTAGCGATAGTCGTAGAAGCATAAGATTGGCAAGACGACAACGATGCTATGATGGAGATCAAGGTGTCGCGCCGGTGACGATGGTGATCATGACGGTGCTTCAGAGATGGAGATCACAATCACAAGATGATGATGGCCATATCATATCACTTATATTGATTGCATGTGATGTTTATCTTTTATGCATCTTATCTTGCTTTGATTGACGGTAGCATTATAAGATGATCTCTCACTAAATTTCAAGATAAAAGTGTTCTCCCTGAGTATGCACCATTGCCAAAGTTCATCGTGCCCAGACACCACGTGATGATCGGGTGTGATAAGCTCTACGTCCATCTACAACGGGTGCAAGCCAGTTTTGCACACGCAAAATACTCAGGTCAAACTTGACGAGCCTAGCATATGCAGATATGGCCTCGGAACACTGAGACCGAAAGGTCGAGCGTGAATCATATAGTAGATATGATCAACATAGTGATGTTCACCATTGAAAGCTACTCCATTTCACTTGATGATCGGTTATGGTTTAGTTGATTTGGATCACGTGATCACTTCGAGGAGTAGAGGGATGTCTATCTAAGTGGGAGTTCTTAAGTAGTATGATTAATTGAACTTAAATTTATCATGAACTTAGTACCTGATAGTATCTTGCTTGTCTATGTTGATTGTAGATAGATGGCCCGTGCTGTTGTTCCGTTGAATTTTAATGTGTTCCTTGAGAAAGCAAAGTTGAAAGATGATGGTAGCAATTACACGGACTGGGTCCTTAACTTGAGGATTATCCTCATTGCTGCACAGAAGAATTACGTCCTGGAAGCACCGCTAGGTGCCAAACCTGCTGCAGGAGCAACACCAAATGTTATGAACATCTGGCAGAGCAAAGCTGATGACTACTCGATAGTTCAGTGTGCCATGCTTTACGGCTTAGAACCGGGACTTCAACGACGTTTTGAACGTCATGGAGCATATGAGATGTTCCAGGAGTTGAAGTTAATATTTCAAGCAAATGCCCGGATTGAGAGATATGAAGTCTCCAATAAGTTCTATAGCTGCAAGATGGAGGAGAATAGTTCTGTCAGTGAGCATATACTCAAAATGTCTGGGTATAACAATCACCATATTCAATTGGGAGTTAATCTTCCGAATGATAGCGCCATTGACAGAATTCTTCAATCACTGCCACCAAGCTACAAGAGCTTCGTCATGAACTATAACATGCAAGGGATGGATAAGACGATTCCCGAGCTCTTCGCAATGCTAAAGGCTGCGGAGGTAGAAATCAAGAAGGAGCATCAAGTGTTGATGGTCAATAAGACCACCAGTTTCAAGAAAAAGGGCAAAGGGAAGAAGAAGGGGAACTTCAAGAAGAACAGCAAGCAAGTTGCTGCTCAAGAGAAGAAACCCAAGTCTGGACCTAAGCCTGAGACTGAGTGCTTCTACTGCAAGCAGACTGGTCACTGGAAGCGGAATTGCCCCAAGTATTTGGCGGATAAGAAGGATGGCAAGGTGAACAAAGGTATATGTGATATACATGTTATTGATGTGTACCTTACTAGAGCTCGCAGTAGCACCTGGGTATTTGATACTGGTTCTGTTGCCAATATTTGCAACTCAAAACAAGGACTACGGATTAAGCGAACACTGGCCAAGGACGAGGTGACGATGCGCGTGGGAAACGGTTCCAAAGTCGATGTGATCGCCGTCGGCACCCTACCTCTACATCTACCTTCGGGATTAGTATTAGACCTAAATAATTGTTATTTGGTGCCAGCGTTAAGCATGAACATTATATCTGGATCTTGTTTGATGCTAAACGGTTAGTCATTTAAATCAGAGAATAATGGTGGTTCTATTTATATGAGTAATATCTTTTATGGTCATGCACCCTTGAAGAGTGGTCTACTTTTGATGAATCTCCATAGTAGTGATACACATATTCATAATGTTGAAGCCAAAAGATGCAGAGTTGATAATGATAGTGCAACTTATTTGTGGCACTTCCGTTTAGGTCATATCGGTGTAAAGCGCATGAAGAAACTCCATACTGATGGACTTTTGGAACCACTTGATTATGAATCACTTGGTACTTGCGAACTGTGCCTCATGGGCAAGATGACCAAAACACCGTTCTCCGGAACTATGGAGAGAGCAACAGATTTGTTGGAAATCATACACACAGATGTATGTGGTCCGATGAATGTTGAGGCTCGCGGCGGGTATCGTTATTTTCTCAACTTCACAGATGATTTAAGCAGATATGGGTATATCTACTTAATGAAACATCAGTCTGAAACATTTGAAAAGTTCAAAGAATTTCAGAGTGAAGTTGAAAATCATCATAACAAGAAAATAAAGTTTCTACGATCTGATCGTGGAGGAGAATATTTGAGTTACGACTTTGGTTTACATTTGAAACAATGCGGAATAGTTTCGCAAATCACGCCACCCGGAACACCACAGTGTAATGCTGTGTCCGAACGTCGTAATCGTACTTTACTAGATATGGTGCGATCTATGATGTCTCTTACTGATTTACCGCTATCGTTTTGGGGTTATGCTTTAGAGACGGCTGCATTCACGTTAAATAGGGCACCATCGAAATCCGTTGAGACGACGCCTTATGAACTATGGTTTGGCAAGAAACCAAAGTTGTCGTTTCTTAAAGTTTGGGGCTGCGATGCTTATGTGAAAAAGCTTCAACCTGATAAGCTCGAACCCAAATCGGAGAAATGTGTCTTCATAGGATACCCAAAGGAGAGTGTTGGGTACACCTTCTATCACAGATCCGAAGGCAAAACATTTGTTGCTAAGAATGGATCCTTTCTAGAGAAGGAGTTTCTCTCGAAAGAAGTGAGTGAGAGGAAAGTAGAACTTGATGAGGTAACTATACCTGCTCCCTTATTGGAAAGTAGTTCATCAAAGAAACCGGTTCCTGTGCCGCCTACACCAATTAGTGAGGAAGTTAATGATGATGATCATGGAACTTCAAATCAAGTTGTTACTGAACCTCGTAGGTCAACCAGAGTAAGATCCGCACCAGAGTGGTACGGTAATCCTATTCTGGAGGTTATGTTACTAGACCATGACGAACCTACGAACTATGAAGAAGCGATGGTGAGCGCAGATTCCGCAAAATGGCTTGAGGCCATGAAATCTGAGATGGGATCCATGTATGAGAACAAAGTGTGGACTTTGGTTGACTTGCCCAATGATCCGCAAGCCATTGAGAATAAATGGATCTTCAAGAAGAAGACTGACGCTGACGGTAATGTTACTGTCTATAAACCTCGACTTGTTGCAAAAGGTTTTCGACAAGTTCAAGGGATTGACTACGATGAGACTTTCTCACCCGTAGCAATGCTTAAGTCTGTCTGAATCATGTTAGCAATTGCCGCATTTTATGATTATGAATTTTGGCAAATGGATGTCAAAACTGCATTCCTGAATGGATTTCTGGAAGAAGAGTTGTATATGATGAAACCAGAAGGTTTTGTCGATCCAAAGGGAGCTAACAAAGTGTGCAAGCTCCAGCGATCCATTTATGGACTGGTGCAAGCCTCTCAGAGTTGGAATAAACGCTTTGATAGTGTGATCAAAGCATTTGGTTTTGTACAGACTTTTGGAGAAGCCTGTATTTACAAAAAAGTGAGTGGGAGCTCTGTAGCATTTCTGATATTATATGCGGATGACATATTGTTCATTGGAAATGATATAGAATTTCTGGATATCATAAAGGGATACTTGAATAAGAGTTTTTCAATGAAAGACCTCGGTGAAGCTGCTTATATATTGGGCATCAAGTGTTGGAGTAAATGGCCACGGGTAGCCTAACCGACTGCCCCTGGTTCTTCTGAAAAAATTATCAGGCCTTCGGGCCTCCAAGCACTCCGAGCATTGGGCCGCCTTCCCTGGCCGGCTACCTCTGAAGCCAACTCCCGGAAGGCGACCCAGCCTCACCAACTCCTCCCTAGGACGACTACGGGGTGGCCGACTCCAAGAAGCCGGCCAATAAAGACGCCGACTCCAAAGAGCCGGCCGAGACCACAACCACTCCAAGCCACTCCCACATAACGGCGACAAGACGGGGCGTGGCTACAGTGTGGCCCACTTCCCCCGAAGCCCGAGGCAGGCATGGCTACAGGAGGCCGTACGGGGCGGCTGTCTCCCGTGCGGCTCGGCACTGTAGCCATGCCAGCCTCGACGTCACCCACGACCGACTCCCGTACGGCCCGCGGGTGGCGGGCCCCTTCAGCCAGAGAGAGGCGTGAAGGCGACCCGGCCTTTCCCAGTCGGCCAAGAGCGTAGCCGGCCTCCAGAAGCCGGCTACTCCCTTCCTCGAAGCAGGAGCCCCATTAAGGAGACAAGACGTGGTAAGGCTACAATGAGAGCCCCCGAGGCGGCCCACTGTAGCCACGCTTACCTCAACAAAGCCCTCGTCATCAGAGGCGCGGCTACAGTAAGCAGCCGCTGACAAGACCCTAGGCGGTGGGGCCGGCCTGTCGACCAAGTAGCCGGCAGCCGGCAGGACCCACCAGCCGGCGGGACCCACCAGCCGGCGGAGAAGCCGGCGAGCGTAGACACTGACGGCTGGGACCAGAGCCCAGCCGGATTACCATTGTACCCCCAGGGGGTAGGCCTATATAAACCCCCCGGAGCACCCATGCAAAGGGTTGGCCTCTGAGCATAGTTGGCTTCCAAGCATAGCACACACACCACAGAGATAGAGGGAAGCAAGAGCTAGCCTTGTTCTTCTTCCCCCTTGATCCCAAACAGCTCTAGGAGCGATTGTAGCTACCCTTTCTCGATCTAGTGATCATGCGGAGACCCCGCAGAGCAGGACTAGGGGTGTTATCTCCTTGGAGAGCCCCGAACCTGGGTAAGATTCGCCGGCGTGCATGTCTTCGCCTCATCCCGTTTCCGGGCACCGGCGACGTTTTATTGGCTCCCACAATGATAAGCCATCCCTTGGCATATGTCGCACCAACCACCCGACATTTGGCGCCCACCATGGGGCCAGGTGCACCATCGTCCGGAGACCTGTTCTGGACGGGAACCCTCTTCCTCCCCCGCGAGCGCAGCCAGCCTGCTGCGCCCGATGGCGTTTGCCTCGATGCGCTGCAAGGCGTCGACGACGCCTGCGCTGCGAGCTGCATCGCCGATCTGCTCGGCGAGGCTCGCATCTCCGACGAGCCTGCGTCCGACCGAGGCACCGACTACCCCGAGAACCGCCTCGTCAGCCTCCTCGACCAGCTTCACGTCTCCAGCGAGCCTGCTGCAGACATGGAGTCGGTCGGCTCCACCGACCTGATGCTCATCGACTCCGACACAGCGTCGCTCGACGCCTACCCCTCCGACGTGGTGGTCTTCGACGACCCCCTCCCTCGAGCTGACAGCGGCAGCAGCGCTGTCACCGAAGTGCTGGTCATCAGCCACGTCTCCAACTCAGGCGAGAATCCCCGCGACGCTCAGCAAGCGGCGATGCACGACCTCTCCGTCCCCATCCCGGCTGACGCCGATGCCGAGACCCTGGAGGCACGCCGCCTTGCCCTCATTGCGGAGAGCCAGAAGATAGCCTCGATGAGACGCCTCACCGAGGCCCACTAGCGCGAAGTCGACCGCGCCGCCTTCGGCACTCCGCCGCCTAGCGGCCCGAGCCGAGCCGGCTTCGTCCAGAAGCGCGGCGCAGCCGTCGCCAGCATGTTGGGCGTAGATCGCCCCATCTACGCCACCCCGCTCGAGAATTTGCGAGCCGCTCAGGCGGCTGCAGAAGAGCTCAATGGGCTGGGAGCCGATGAGCTCCCCTACATGACGAGACGGATCCAACAGCTGCTCGACGCGGCTGCCGAACGGCACGAAGCCGGCGCCCGTGCTGATAGTCATCCCCCCCGCCGGGAGCACGCCGCGACGTCCCGCTCGCCGACTGCGAGCGGCGCGCTCCAGAAGAAAGACCAGGAACCGGCCGCCAGCCGCAGCCGGACTCGCATCACCATCGAGCGCGACGCGGATGGCCGCCCTCGAGCTGTAGAGCACCAAGGAAATCTGCCTCCTCCCCCGCCTCGAAGAGAAAGACGCCTCACTCCACCGCCTATCACACACGCGACTCTTGGCGACCGACTCGGCCGCCGAGAAGGAGTCGGCGAAAACGACGCCCGCCACAGGATCGACCGCCTTGCTCGATCCTTGGTGTTAGAAGAAGAAGACGATGTCGGCCCCCCATGCTTTGGCCCCCGCATCCGCGACGACCCCTTCCCCAAAGGGTTCTCGCTCCCCAGAGACACGCCCAAGTACAACGGCTCAGTGAAGCCGGAGGACTGGCTCATCGACTACTCCACGGCCGTCAGCATAGCCAACGGCAATCGGCGCGTCGCCGCGAAGTACGTCCCCCTCATGCTGCAAGGCACGGCGTGCACATGGCTCAACAGCCTCAAGCCCTACAGCATCAACAGTTGGCTGGACTTCACTGAAGTTTTCGTCCGCAACTTCACCAGCACCTACAAGCGGCCTCCCAAGCCTCGCCAGCTCTCCCTCTGCGTCCAAGGGCCCAACGAGTCGACCCGCGACTACCTCACGCGATGGGCCAAGCTCCGCAACTCCTGCGAGGGAGTGCACGAGGTCCAGGCTATCGAGTACTTCACCGCCGGGTGCCGAGAGGGCACCCTCCTCAAGCACCGACTCCTCTGCGACGAGCCGGCTACCCTCGACGAGTTACTAGTCATTGCCGACAAATATGCCACGGCCGACTCCTCGATGAAGACCGAGCTGAGAGTAGACGCCTCCGGGAAGATTATTGCTCCGGCTCCCAAGACGCCGGCAAGCGACCCTAATCGGCGCCCCTACCAGAACGACCACAAGCGCAAGGGCCCCATGCCGACTTCCTCCAGTCGGCAGGTGGCCACAGTTGAAGACGAGCAGCCTGAAGAACGGCCCGCTCCCAAGAAGAAGGGTGGAAGGCCGGCTTGGCAGCCGTCTTTCTCCTATGAACAAGCACTCGATGCCCCTGCAAGTTCCACAGCGGCGCGAAGCCGTCCAACCACACAACCCGGAAATGCCACTGGCTCACCCGCATCACCAAGGGTGAGGGAATGTTGCCGCCTCCGCCTCCCGGCCAGCCGCCTCCAGCCCCCCAGCAGCCGGCGGCCCGGCCGGCAGTCGGCGCCATCCAAGACGAGTTCCCTGAAGAGCACGCCGCCTATGTCGTCTTCACTAGTCAAGCTGACGACAAGCGCAGCCGACGCCGACAGCACCAAGAAGTGAATGCAGTCGCCTCTAGCACCGCCGAGTTCATGCACTGGTCAGAAAAGCCAATCAGCTGGAGCCAGGCCGACCACCCAGAGGTGATGCCTTCGCCCAGCTCCTATGCAATGGTCTTGGACGTCACCCTCGCGACGGAGAGGCGAGCTGCCAGATTTTCCCGCGTCCTGATAGACGGCGGAAGCAGTATCAACATACTGTACCGCGATACCATGGAGAAGCTGAACATCAAAGCGAAGCAGCTCATGCCAAGCCGCACCGTCTTCCATGGTATCGTACCCGGCCTGTCTTGCTCTCCAATCGGCAAGATCAAAATGGATGTTCTCTTCGGAGACAAAGATCATTTTCGCCGGGAGGCAATATGGTTCGAGGTAGTGGATTTGGAGAGCCCCTATCATGCACTGCTTGGCCGACCTGCTCTGGCCAAGTTCATGGTTGTGCCCCACTACGCCTACCTGAAGATGAAGATGCCGAGCTCGAAGGGGATCATTACGGTAGCCGGCGACTACAAGAAGTCCACCGAGTGTGCCATGGCCAGTAGCCGGCTGGCCGAGTCCCTCGTGGTGGCAGAAGAGAAGAAGATGTTGGAACGGGTTGTGGCCATGGCCGGCAAGCAGCTGGCCTTGTCCCCCAACCCCAAGGATTGTGATGCGCAGGGCTCCTTCCAGCCTGCAAAAGAGACGAAGAAGATACCTCTGGACCCGGAGCACCCGGAGAGGTTCGCTGTCATTGGGGCGAACTTGGACAGTAAATAGGAAGGCGAGCTCGTCGACTTCCTCCGTGAGAATCGAGACATCTTTGCATGGTCCCCAAAGGACATGCCGGGTGTCCCGAAGGATTTTGCCGAGCACAAATTACATGTCTGAGATGATGCGAAGCCGGTCAAGCAGCCCCTCCGCCGACTGTCAGAAGAGAAGCGAAGAATTGTGGAAGAAGAGATAGCCCGGCTCCTTGCAGCCGGCTTTATCATGGAAGTGTTCTTTCCAGAGTGGCTTGCCAACCCAGTTCTGGTTCTGAAGAAGAATAACAAGTGGCGTATGTGTATAGACTACACGAGTTCGAACAAGGCCTGCCCAAAGGATCCGTTTGCTCTGCCACGGATTGACCAAGTGATAGACTCCACAGCCGGATGCGAGCTGTTAAGTTTTTTGGATGCATACTCAGGGTATCATCAGATCAAGTTGGACCCGGCAGACCGCCTGAAGACTGCCTTCATCACACCCTTTGGAGCTTTCTGCTACCTGACAATGACATTCGGCCTGAGAAACGCCGGTGCCACTTTTCAGCATTGCATGTAGAAATGTCTCTTGAAACAACTCGGCAGAAATGCCCACGTCTACGTAGACGACATTGTGGTGAAGACAGAGAAGCGTGGTACCTTGCTGGAAGACCTGAAAGAAACATTTGCCAACTTACGCCGATTCCAAATCAAGCTCAATCCCGAGAAGTGCGTGTTCGGAGTGCCAGCCGGCCAGCTGCTAGGCTTCCTGGTCTCCGAACGCGGCATTGAGTGCAACCCCGTCAAGATCAAGGCCATCGAGAGGATGGAAATTCCCACCAAGCTGCGAGATGTGCAGAAGTTCACTGGCTGCTTAGCCTCCTTGAATCATTTTATCAGCCGACTAGGAGAAAAGGCTCTCCCCTTGTACCGACTCATGAAGAAGTCCACTCACTTCGAGTGGAATGATCAAGCTGACCAAGCCTTCCATGAGTTGAAGAAAATGCTGACCACTCCGCCTATCCTGGCTGCGCCGACTGAGAAGGAGCCCATGCTCCTCTACATCGCTGCGACTAGCAGAGTCGTCAGCACTGTTGTTGTGGTCCAGCGCCCGGAGGAAGGCCGAGCCCAGCTAGTCCAGAGGCCGGTCTACTATCTCAGCGAAGTACTATCCAGCTCAAAGCAAAACTACCCGCACTACCAGAAGATGTGCTATGGAGTGTACTCCGCTGCCAAGAAACTGAAGCCCTACTTCCAAGAGCACCCCATCGCGGTCGTGTGCACTGCCCCGCTCGCCGAGATCATAGGCAGCCGGGATGCATCCGGCCGGGTGGCCAAATGGGCCATTGCGTTGGCGCCCTACACGATTTTCTATCAACCCGGCACCGCCATCAAGTCGCAAGTATTCGCCGACTTCCTCGTCGACTGGGCCGAGACCCAGTACTTACCGCCGGCTCCCGACTCTACCCATTGGCGGATGCACTTTGACGGGTCCAAGATGCGCACCGGCTTGGGAGCCGGCATCGTCCTCACCTCTCCCAAAGGCGACAAGCTCAAGTACACGCTGCAGATCCACTTCGCCGCCTCCAACAACGTCGCCGAGTACGAGGCGCTCGTACACGGGCTCCGGCTAGCCAAAGAACTCGGCATACGCCGGATCCTGTGCTACGGCGACTCAGACTTGGTGGTCCAGCAATCATCTGGCGACTGGGACGCCAAGGACGCGAACATGGTGAGCTATCGTTTCCTCGTCCAGCAGATAAGCGGATACTTCGAAGGGTGCGAGTTCCTTCACGTGCCAAGGGCCGACAACGACCAGGCAGATGCCCTAGCACGGATCGGCTCCACCCGACAAGCCATACCGACTGGCGTCTCCCTCCAGCGCCTCCTCAAGCCGTCCATCAAGCCGTCTCCAGAGTCGGATTCCATTTTCGTACCGCCTGCGCCAGATACAGTCGGATCCGACTGGAGAAATCCCGCAGGCGGCACGGGCACTTCGACAATCGGCCCGGGGACTGCCGTAGTCGCACCCGGCCAGGGGACTTCAGAACCCGGCTCGGGGACTGCAGCAGTCGGCCCGGGGACTGCAGCGGCACAAGAAGCGGTGGCCGACCCCAATGCAACACCCAACCCACCCACCCGAGTCATTGTGGCCACATTAACAGAAGAAGAAGTCACAGCTCCCTCATGGGCCCAGCCCATCCTCAAGTTCCTAGTCAGCAGAGAGCTGCCGGCTGACGAGATCTCAGCAAGACTAATGCAACGACGAGCCGCAGCATACACAATAATCAACAGAGAGCTTGTGAAGCGCAGTGTCACTGGAGTCTTCCAGTGTTGTGTCGAGCCAGAAAAAGGAGTGGCAATCCTCAAAGACATCCACCAAGGCGAATGCGGCCACCACACGGCCTCAAGATCCCTTGTGGCCAAGGCTTTCCGCCATGGTTTCTTCTGGCCGACTGCCTTGGAGGATGCTAAAGAAATAGTCAAGAGCTGCAGAGGATGTCAAGTTTTTAGTTCCAAGCACCACCTGCCGGCTTCTGCCCTCAAGACCATTCCCCTTACTTGGCCTTTTGCCGTCTGGGGACTAGACATGGTGGGCCCCTTCAAGACAGCCCGCGGCGGCCTGACACATCTACTTGTTGCTGTGGACAAGTTCACAAAGTGGATTGAAGCAAAGCCAATCAAGAAACTCAATGGGCCGACTGCCGTGACATTCATCACCGACATCACTACTCGGTACGGCGTGCTGCACAGCATAATCACCAACAACGGCACGAACTTCGCCAAAGGAGCACTGGCACGTTTCTGCGCGACGCAGGGCATCCGACTGGACTTAGCGTCCGTTGCCCACCCGCAGTCAAACGGCCAGGTCGAGCAAGCAAATGGACTCATCCTCTCCGGCATCAAGCCCCGACTGGTTGTACCACTGGAGCGATCGGCCGGCTGCTGGCTCGAAGAGCTGCCGGCTGTCCTCTGGAGTCTGCGCACTACACCCAACAAGTCAACCGGCTTCACTCCATTCTTCCTCGTGTATGGTGCCGAGGCTGTCATCCCAACAGACATCGAGTTCGACTCGCCTCGGATCACCATGTACACGGAGGAGGAAGCCAAAGAAGCAAGAGAAGACGGCGTCGACCTACTAGAAGAAGGCCGGCTGTTAACCCTCAGCCGGTCCGCCATCTACCAGCAAGGGCTGCGCCGCTACTACAACCGCAAGGTCAAGCCAAGATCCTTCCAAGAGGGCGACCTTGTGCTCCGGCTCATCCAGCGAACAGCCGGCCAGCACAAGCTCTCGGCCCCTTGGGAAGGCCCCTTTGTCGTCAGCAAGGCACTCGGCAACGACTCCTACTACTTGATCGATGCACAAAAACCAAGAGCACGCAAGAGAGACGACTCCGGCAAGGAGTCGGAGCGACCATGGAACGCAAACCTCCTAAGACGATTTTATAGCTGAAAAGCAGTATGTATCACGCTCCCCTTTTGTATTAAGTACAAACCAACAGGCCCCCCGAACAGTACTCGGGGACTGCCTTTTATTTATCTATGAATGACTAGTGTCATATCCATGAATGTATTATTACATTTTGAATTCTTGTCCGGCACCGGGTTCGACTAGTCGGCCCGGGGACTGGCCGCCTTGAGCTATATCGGAAGTTTTTCCTAAAGTCAGAAAAGTAGTGCGCTGGCTCCCGAGTCCTCTCTTGTTGAAAGTCGCAGCTCAAAGAACTGACTGTCCGACTAGCAAGAGGAAAGACAGAAAGGACGCCCACACGAAAAACGGCTAAGGAACAACGAACCTATATAGCAAAGAGACGGCCTCCAAACATGCCTGCCGGCTACCAGAGCAGCCGGCTGGCCGGCCTCCTAAAAAACTTAGCTTTAGTCCAGCAGAGCTAAAGTACTTCCCCCTCCCCAATCGGCCAGGCACCCCCCGGGCTACAGATTGCAGAGCAACTGATTGACTGGGGAGGCGGCAACCAAGGGAGGGCGGCAAAGGAAAAAGCAGAAGGACAAAGAGCAAAAAGTACAAGGAAAGGCCAAATGCATAAGTCATATATATACATAAAGCCGCCAACAGGCCGGCAACAGACATAAGTTCGAATACACCCAGTGGGTGGAATTGTGCGAATTTAACCAAACATTGTTCTAAAGAGTAACAAGACAGGATAAGCAAAAGACGGCAGACTAGGGCGCGACATGGAGGCCGAGCTGGTCGGTGAAGGCGGCCTCGCCGGCTGAAGGAGTGGCCGACTAGCGGGCCCCGGCTTGACCACCACCTGCGGCAGGAGGCATGGAGGCGTGCGACGTAGTGCTGGAGGCGTGGTCAGACTGAGGCTGGCCGGCTACTCCACCAGCCGGCTCGGCGTCTTCACCCTCCTCCTCCTCCTCCTCCTCTTCGCCCTCGTCGCTGGAGTCGATCTCCTCCGCCGAGTCCTCACCATACGTCGGGTCCAGCCCGAACCACTCTTCCGGCTGGGCGACTCCATCGCTGTCCACCTCGGGGGCGAAGACGCTGGTGTCGGTGTAGTCGGCGATCGCCGAAGCCCGCCGAATGATGGCCGGCCGCGCCGGCTCCAGCTTCGCGTCGGCTTGCTGCCGCCAAGTAGCTAGCTGGTCCAGGTTCAGGCCGGGATACCAGGCCTTGATGAACTCCAGCGCCCGCCTGGCACCGGAGCGAGCCACCGACGCCTTCCAAGCCTCGAAGCGGCCGACTGCCACCTCCAGCCAGTCGGCGGTCCGACTGGGGGTGCGAGGGACGACTTGGCCGGGCCAGAGGGCGGCCAAGACCTGCGCCCCGGCACGTTGAAGCCGGCGGAGCAGCCGGTGAGCCGGCTGGATGCGAGCCTGGATCGCCAGGAGCTGTTCCTCCAGCGAGCGGCCGGCGGTTGGCGAGATCTCAAAGACGGCCTGCCTTCGCGCTTGGCGACGAGCCTCGGTGGCCTGGTTGGCGGCAGTCGAATAGCCAGGGAAATACTCTACGCGAAGAAGAAGAAAGGAAGAGAAGAACACCAAAATCAGAAAACGAGCCAAAGTGGCAGACGGCAAGAAAGGACGAAGGGATAGGCGGCTTACCGTCAACCAGATCTTCGATCTGGCCATAGCCAGAGACCAGAGTCTGCCTAGCCTCAGCCCAGCCGGCCACCTCCGTCTCGAACTCGGCCTGGAGAGTGGCTTCGCGGTCCAGCGCCGCCTTCAGTGCCGCCTTGTGGCTTTCTTCCTGATCGGCCAACTTCTTGGCCAGGCGGTCGCGCTCCTGCACCAAGGCGGCGAGCTCGGCATCCTTGGCACGAAGAGCAGTCTGGGACTCCCCCAGCTGTGCCCTCAGACTGGCATTGGCCGCTACAAAGTCGGAAGAAGAAGAACAGTAAGAAATCGTCAAGGAAGATCCGACCCGACTGCTCAGCAGTCGGCCCGAATCTCGGGGACTACACCCAGTGGGTGTGCTGACGCGCCCCCACATGAGATAAAGAACAAATCACGTACCTCGGCTCTCAGTAAGTTCGGCGGTCTTCTGAGTCAGCTCCCGAGCCTGGGAGTTGAAGGCCGCCGCTCGAAGGTTGTGGTAGTCCTGCAAGATGGACAGAAGACGGAAGTGAGAACAAAAACAGCAAAGACAAAACCTCCAAGAAGTTCCAAGCCGCTTGCTCAGCAGCCGACTCGGAACTCGGGGACTACACCTAGTGGGTGCGCTGACGCGCCCCCACGGAAGAAATCAAGATCAAGAGGAGAAATCAAGTTCAAGAAGAAACAAGATGAGAATACTAACCCGGATGGCCGCCCACGTTGCGAGGAACTCGTCGGTGAAGTGCCTCAGCGCCGCGGCTTGGCTTTGGAGCCAGGTCCGGACGTCTTGTGCAGCCACGTTCACTACGGCTGTCCCTCCGCCCGGCGTCCACCCCTAGGTAGCGCTGGTCGCCTCCGCATCTCGGGCCGACGAGCTGGAGCCCACGGCCGGCTGTGGCTCCGACGCCGCCTTCTGCGGCTCCGACGCGGCCTTCCCCGCACACCGGCTTGGCGGAATCCGGACCGCCACCTCAACCCTCGCGGCCTGCTCGCCCTCCGTCGACTATGCAGGCGGCGGGTCAGGCCGGCCGCCTTGGGCCGCCCCAGTCGGAAGGGTCGGCTCCGGCGCCTTCTCCAAGATGATGACGTCGTCACCGCTTCCCCCCAGCCCTGGCTGGTCGCCGCTGGCTCCCCCTGGCGAGGGCTCCATGTCCCCAGGCGCCATGACGCGCAGGGGGGTGACCATCAAAACCTCCCCTGCCGCCGCCGCGGCCTCAGCCTCTGCCTGGGCCCTGGCTGCGGCCTCGGCGAGTGCCTTCGCCGCCTCCTCCTCCTCCCGTGCCGCCTGGGCAGCGGCCGCCTTCCGTGCCTCCGCCTCTCGTGCCTCCTGCTCCTCCCGCGCCTCCCGCGCGTTCCTTTCCGTCGCCTCCTGGAGGTCGGCGCGGGGGTCCACGCGGCGGGTGGTGCTCCCAGAGCCCCTTGGCGACTCAACGACGGAGCCGGCAACCGCCCGCTCAAGTGACAACGGAGCTCTGATCGTTGAAGAAAAAGACAAAGGTTTCAAGAACCACCAAAGAAAAGAAAGAAAGAGAGTACACAAAGAAAGATTCAGACTTACGCCGACACGGTCTGTGGTTGCTTCACCACCTTGCGGAAACGAGCCGCCTTCGCGGCCGCCTCCTCCCGCCTGGTGGCTGCCGCCCCGCCTCTGGGTTTCTTCGTTCGGCTGCCGAACAAGCCCTGGGCGGCGCGACGCTTCTGACCTCCACCCCGAGTAGGCTGCGCGGCGGAGGAGCCCGCCGCGTCCAGATGCCGGCTGGCGGCGCGGGACGGCTTCGGCTTCATCCTCGTCCGGACAGTCGTCAAAGGTGGCAGTGAACCCGGAGCCGCCTGTTTCGCCGCCGGCTTGGCCTCCGCCCGGCTCGACGGCGTCGTCCATATGGACCGCCCCCAGGTCGGGGTCCTCCAGGTCGTGTTCGGTCCGGTCGGGGACGAAGCGGTGCTCCGCGTCTGACCCGCCGGCCGGCCGAAGAAGAGGACTCTGTCAAAGAACAAGCCGACTAAGTTAGAGTCGGCCCAGAGGAACTCGGCAATGAAGAGAGAGAAAAAGACACAGGGAGAGCATACCATAGGCGGCGGGTTGGCTCGGCCATATGGCTCCTTGCCGAACTGCCACTCTTCAGTGAGTTGGCGGTTTGCAAGGTAGTTCACCATGTAGGCGACCTCATGGCACGGCATCTCCTTGGTGCACATTCGGCTCGGATCGAGCTGGCCGCTCATCTGACAGATCAGATGAGGCCGGCTCTGGAGCGGAAGAACCCGGCGCGTCACGAACGCAGCCAGAAGATCGGGCCCCGTTAGGCCCTCCGACTGGACCATCACCCGCAGTCGGGCGATGGCGGCGTTTCCAGCCGGCGACAGCGTCACCGCCCGGAAGGACCACTGGGGCAGCCTGCCCGCCGGTGGGCCGGCTACGTAAGCCGGCAGATTGATGTAGTCGCCCCGTGGAGCGATGTTCCGCACGTAGAAGTACGACTTCTGCCACTTCTTCACCGATTGGATCAGCGTGATGACGGGGAAGGGGTTGTCGGCGCCCTATCTCCGCGACGCGATGAAGGCGCCAGTATGAGCCGACACGCCTTTACTGCGCGTGCCCAGCTTCGACTGGAAGAACTCCCCCCAGAGCTCAAGGGTGGGGAGGACGCCGAGATAGCCCTCTCACAGGGTGATGAAGGCGGACAGCAGCACCACCGCATTGGGGGTGAGATGGTGCGGCTGAAGCTGATAGAATTCGAGCCAGGAGCGGAAGAAGGCGCTCACTGGCAGGCCGAAGCCGCGCAAGAAGAGCGAGCGGAAAACCACCCGCTCGCCCTCCTGCGGCTCCGGCCTGATTTCCTTCGCCGGCGCGAGGCGGACCTCCACTTTGTCCGCGCTGGGCAGCCGCCGCGTGTCGCGGAGGAAGTCGACGTGGTCGTCATGGACGTTGGAGCCGTCCCAATCGCCGCCAAGCTGCTCTACGGTGGGAGGCATGGCGAAAGCTAGCACGGCGGCCGAGGAGCGTGCGGTGGAAGAGCGCGGCGGCGAGGCGTTGTCGCAAGAACTGGCAAGAGGAAGAAGACGGTGGAAGTAGGAGGAGCGTGCGAGGGCCTTCCGCCCTCCACCCCCCCCCCCTACTTATAGCCTCACGAGGCCGAAGAGGCCGGACGTGGAGGGGGGACGTGGGATTAGCTACGCCCACTCCCCCCACGTCTCGCGATTATTGCGCATAAATGCGAGCAGAAACTGCCGCACGGAACATGCGGGCGGTTTCGGGATACAAAGGATCCGCGCCTGGGCCGGGGCGCGGACGTGGCGGGCCCCCTCCCTGCAGCGATGTCCCGTCACGCGCGTGGGCTGGCAGGCTTTCCGGCCACGTGGTTCGCCGACGGCCCGTGGCCGGCCCGCGGCCCGGTGCACGTGCCAGCGGGCTCCCGCCCTCCGACTCCAGAAGATTTCGACTCAGGCGGCACGCCTGACCAAGGCCGGCTCCCAGCTGCTGGCTTCTCACGATAGGAAGCTGATCGAGCTTCTCAACCCCCACTCCACCTCGAAGCCCAATCAGCTTCGGGGACTACTGTCGGAGTAAATGGCCACGGGTAGCCTAACCGACTGCCCCTGGTTCTTCTGAAAAACTTATCAGGCCTTCGGGCCTCCAAGCACTCCGAGCATTGGGCCGCCTTCCCTGGCCAGCTACCTCTGAAGCCGACTCCCGGAAGGCGACCCAGCCTCACCAACTCCTCCCCAGGACGACTACGGGGTGGCCGACTCCAAGAAGCCGGCCAAGAAAGACGCCGACTCCAAAGAGCCGGCCGAGACCACAACCACTCCAAGCCACTCCCACATAACGGCGACAAGACGGGGCGTGGCTACAGTGCGGCCCACTTCCCCCGAAGCCCGAGGCGGGCATGGCTACAGGAGGCCATACGGGGCGGCTGTCTCCCGTGCGGCTCGGCACTGTAGCCATGCCAGCCTCGACGTCACCCACGACCGACTCCCGTACGGCCCGCGGGTGGCGGGCCCCTTCAGCCAGAGAGAGGCGTGAAGGCGACCCGGCCTTTCCCAGTCGGCCAAGAGTGTAGCCGGCCTCCAGAAGCCGGCTACTCCCTTCCTCGAAGCAGGAGCCCCATTAAGGAGACAAGACGAGGTAAGGCTACAGTGAGATCCCCCGAGGCGGCCCACTGTAGCCACGCTTACCTCGACAAAGCCCTCGTCATCAGAGGCGCGGCTACAGTAAGCAACCGCCGACAAGACCCTAGGCGGTGGGGCCGGCCTGTCGACCAAGTAGCCGGCAGCCGGCGGGACCCAGCAGCCGGCGGAGAAGCCGGCGAGCGTAGACACTGACGGCTGGGACCAGAGCCCAGCCGGATTACCATTGTACCCCCGGGGGGTAGGCCTATATAAACCCCCCGGAGCACCCATGCAAAGGGTTGGCCTCTGAGCATAGTTGGCTTCCAAGCATAGCACACACACCACAGAGATAGAGGGAAGCAAGAGCTAGCCTTGTTCTTCTTCCCCCTTGATCCCAAACAGCTCTAGGAGCGATTGTAGCTACCCTTTCTCGATCTAGTGATCATGCGGAGACCCCGCAGAGCAGGACTAGGGGTGTTATCTCCTCGGAGAGCCCCGAACCTGGGTAAGATTCGCCGGCGTGCATGTCTTCGCCTCATCCCGTTTCCGGGCACCGGCGACGTTTTATTGGCTCCCACAATGATAAGCCATCCCTTGGCATATGTCGCACCAACCACCCGACATCAAGATCTATAGAGATAGATCAAGACGCTTAATTGGACTTTCACAAAGCACATAACTTGACAAAGTTTTGAAGAAGTTCAAAATGGATCAAGCAAAGAAAGGGTTCTTGCCTGTGTTACAAGGTGTGAAGTTGAGTAAGACTCAATGCCCGACCACTGCAGAAGATAGAGAGAAAGTGAAAGATGTTCCCTATGCTTCAGCCATAGGCTCTATCATGTATGCAATGCTGTGTACCAGACCTGATGTGTGCCTTGCTATAAGTCTAGCAGGGAGATACCAAAGTAATCCAGGAGTGGATCACTGGACAGCGGTCAAGAACATCCTGAAATACCTGAAAAGGACTAAGGATATGTTTCTCGTTTATGGAGGTGACAAAGAGCTAGTCGTAAATGGTTACGTCGATGCAAGCTTTGACACTGATCCGGACGATTCTAAATCGCAAACCAGATACGTGTTTACATTGAACGGTGGAGCTGTCAGTTGGTGCAGTTCTAAACAATGCGTCGTGGCGGGATCTACGTGTGAAGCGGAGTACATAGCTGCTTCGGAAGCAGCAAATGAAGGAGTCTGGATGAAGGAGTTCATATCCGATCTAGGTGTCATACCTAGTGCATCGGGTCCAATGAAAATCTTTTGTGGCAATACTGGTGCAATTGCCTTGGCGAAGGAATCCAGATTTCACAAGAGAACCAAGCACATCAAGAGACGCTTCAATTCCATCCGGGATCCAGTCCAGGTGGGAGACATAGAAATTTGCAAGATACATACGGATCTGAATGTTGCAGACCCGTTGACTAAGCCTCTTCCACGAGCAAAACATGATCAGCACCAAGGCTCCATGGGTGTTAGAATCATTACTGTGTAATCTAGATTATTCACTCTAGTGCAAGTGGGAGACTGAAGGAAATATGCCTTAGAGGCAATAACAAAGTTATTATTTATTTCCTTATATCATGATAAATGTTTATTATTCATTCTAGAATTGTATTAACCGGAAACATAATACTTGTGTCAATACATAGACAAACAGAGTGTCACTAGTATGCCTCTACTTGACTAGCTCGTTGATCAAAGATGGTTATGTTTCCTAGCCATTGACATGAGTTGTCATTTGATTAACGGGATCACATCATTAGGAGAATGATGTGATTGACTTGACCCATTCCGTTAGCTTAGCACTCGATCGTTTAGTATGTTGTTATTACTTTCTTCATGACTTATACATGTTCCTATGACTATGAGATTATGCAACTCCCGTTTACCGGCAGAACACTTTGTGTGCTACCAAACGTCACAACGTAACTGGGTGATTATAAAGGTGCTCTATAGGTGTCTCCGAAGGTACTTGTTGGGTTGGCATATTTCGAGATTAGGATTTGTCACTCCGATAGTCGAAGAGGTATCTCTGGGCCCACTCGGTAATGCACATCACTTAAGCCTTGCAAGCATTGCAACTAATGAGTTAGTTGCGGGATGATGTATTACGGAACGAGTAAAGAGACTTTCCGGTAATGAGATTGAACTAGGTATTGAGATACCAACGATCGAATCTCGGGCAAGTAACATACCGATGACAAAGGGAATAACGTATGTTGTTATGCGGTCTGACCG
Source organism: Triticum aestivum (assembly GCF_018294505.1). Lineage (NCBI taxonomy): Eukaryota > Viridiplantae > Streptophyta > Magnoliopsida > Poales > Poaceae > Triticum > Triticum aestivum. Next base: position 267,176,123 of record NC_057805.1, on the reverse strand, counting down.
ATAAAGATCTTTGTAGAATATGTGGGAGCCAATATGAGCATACAGGTTCCGCTATTGGTTAATGACCGGAGACGTGTCTCAGTCATGTCTACATAGTTCTCGAACCCGTAGGGTCCGCACGCTTAAAGTTTTGATGACAGTTATATTATGAGTTTATGAGTTTTGATGTACTGAAGGTTGTTCAGAGTCCCGGATGTAATCACGGACATGACGAGGACTCTCGAAAGGGTTGAGACATGAAGATTGATATATTGGAAGCCTATATTTGGATATCGGAAGTGTTCCGGGTGAAATCGGGATTTTACCGGAGTACCGAGGGGTTACCGAAACCCCCCGGGAGCTTAATGGGCCATAGTGGGCCTTAGTGGAGAAGAGGAGAGGCGGCTAGGGCAGGGCGGCGCGCCCCTCCCCCTCTAGTCCGAATAGGACAAGGAGAGGGGGGCGGCGCTCCCCCTTTCCTTCCTCTCCCCCTCCTCTTTCCCCCTTCTCCTAATCCAACAAGGAAGGGAGGGAGTCCTACTCCCTGTGGGAGTAGGACTCCTCCTGGCGCGCCTCCCCCTGGCCGGCCACACCTTCCCCCTTGCTCCTTTATATACGAGGCAGGGGGCACCCTAGAGACACAACAATTGATCGTTTGATCTTTTAGCCGTGTGCGGTGCCCCCCCTCCACCATAGTCCACCTCGATAATACTGTAGCGGTGCTTAGGCGAAGCCCTGCATCGGTAGAACATCATCATCGTCACCACGCCATCGTGCTGACAAAACTCTCCCTCAACACTCGGCTGGATCGGAGTTCGAGGGATGTCATCGGGTTGAACGTGTGCTGAACTCGGAGGTGCCGTGCGTTTGGTACTTGATCGGTCGAATCGTGAACACGTACGACTACATCAACCGCGTTGTGCTAACGCTTCCGCTTTCGGTCTACGAGGGTACGTGGACAATACTCTCCCCTCTCATTGCTATGCATCACCATGATCTTGCATGTGCGTAGGAAATTTTTTGAAATTACTACGTTCCACAACAATCATTGCCTTCATCAGCCTTGTTGGTGAGGTCATTTTCTTCAGTGTTGAAGATAGACTTGCTGACAAATGCAGTAGCGAGGGCTAGGCTCGCCACACCGGATTCGGACTCCTCAGACGCCTCCTCTTCCTCATTTTCTTCAGATTCAGCCTCAGAGTCCATTTCCTTGCCAATGAATGCCCGAGCCTTCTTGGAGCTGCTCTTCTTGTGAGATGAAGACTTTGAGGATTTTGATGCTGAAGACTTTGAGGATTTCTTCTTTTTCTTCGCATCATCAGAACTGTAATCCTTGTATTTCTTCTTCTTTGATTCCTTTTCCCACTGAGGACAATCTTGAATGTAGTGTCCAGGTTTCTTGCATTTGTGACAAAGCCTCTTCTTGTAGTCACTGGATGAGGAATCATTGCTCCTTGAGGGTTTTCCAAAGCGACCACGTCTTGAGAACTTCTGGAATTTCTTCACGAGCAGTGCTAGTTCATGGCTCAGTTCTTCAGGATCACCAAGGCTGCTGCCAGAGTCTTCATCTTCAGACTCAGAAACTGCCTTGGCCTTCAGTGCACGTGATCTGCCATAGCTCGAACCATAGAGATCTCTCTTTTCAGCAAGCTGGAACTCATGAGTATTTAGCCTCTTGAGGATATCAGCAGGATCAAGTGACTTGTAATCAGCACATTCTTATATCATCAATGCCAGAGTATCAAATGAGGAATCAAGCGATCTCAGCAATTTCTTCACCACCTCATGGTCGGTGATGTCAGTGGCACCAAGCGCTTGAAGCTCATTTGAGATGTCAATGAGGCAATCGAAGGTTTGTTTAAAATTTTCATTGTCGAGTCTTTTGAAGCGGTTGAAGAGATTGCGAAGAACATCAACTCGAGAGTCACGCTGTGTTGAGACTCCTTCATTCACTTTGGACAGCCTATCCCAGATAAGCTTAGAAGTTTCCAAAGCACTCACTCTTCCATACTGTCCTTTGCTCAGATGGCCACATATGATATTCTTCGCTTGAGAATCGAGTTGCTTGAATCTCTTCACAAGCAGCATTCAGAGAAGGTGTGACAGAGGGAACACCATTTTCCACAACATACCAGAGATCATTATCAATTGCCTCAAGATGCATTTGCATCTTATTCTTCCAGTAGGGGTAGTCCGTCCCATCGAAGGTAGGACACCCAGAAGAGACCTTGATCATACCTGCGGTCGACATAACTAAAACTCCAGGCGGTTAAACCAAAATCACACAGAACAAGGGAGTACCTTGCTCTGATACCAATTGAAAGTGTGTTATATCGACTAGAGGGGGGTGAATAGGCGATTTTTATGAATTTTTCACTGAGGAATTTGCGGGTGAGGAAATTCCTTAGCGAAGAACTACTTGCAGCGGAATAAGTACTCAAGAGTAAGCATAACAGAACACAAGCATGGTCATCATGATGAAATGAAGACACGCATAGAGTACAGAAAGCATAAACGCAGGATAACACAGGATGAAGACAAACAGACTGAAGAAATTGAACTGAGGAAATTGAGAAAGTCTTCAGTCAAAGTCTTCAAACACAGATACGAACAAGCACTCAACACAGTAATGAGGAAATGAAAGAGTTGAGGAAATAGAACCGGTAGGCTTGGTGAAGACAATGATTTGGTAGACCAGTTCCAACTGTTGTCTCAGTTGTACATCTGGTTGGAGCGGCTAGGTATTTAAACCTGAGGACACACAGTCCTCACTGTATTCTCCTTGAACTAAGGTCACACAGACCTCGTCCAATCACTCGTGGTAAGTCTTCAGGTGACTTCCGAACCTTCACAAACTCGGTCACTTGGCGATCCACAATTCCTCTTGGATGCTCAAGACCATGACGCCTAACCGTCTGGAAGAAGCACAGTCTTCAAAGGTAACAAGTGTCGGATCCATGCAGGATCAATCTCTTCAGTGATGCTCAATCACTTTGGGTTTGTAGCCGTTTGGGTTTGGGTTTTCCTCACTTGATGATTTTCGCTCAAAGTCCTCGGAGGATGGGATGCTCTCAATTGACAAGTGTTAGTTTCTCTCGGAGCAGCCAACCAGCTAGTGGTTGTAGGGGGGCTATTTATAGCCTAGGGAGCAGCCTGACATGATAAGACATAAATGCCCTTCAATGATATGACCGTTAGGTGGGTAGATATTTTGGGACAGCTGGCGCATAGCACAGCAACGGTCGGAAATTTGAGTATAAAATTCCTCAGGGCTATCATGTTCCTCACTGTGTAGGTAATCCGCAATGGCGAATTCCTAACTCCTCAGTCAGAACAAATTCCTCAGAGACCAGAAGAACTTCGTCTCTGTCACTGAAGAATATGACTGAACTGTATGAGATTTCCAATGGCTTCACTCGAAGGGATTGGTGGGTGTAGGATTTTGAGTTGAGCATCCCTTGGAAATTTTTGCTTAGTATTTCCTCGACCCCCTTTAACAGTACGATGTTTCCTATGACTCAAGAATTAGAAAATGAAACTACGAAAACAAAAGCCTTCACGCTTCATGTTTCTCGAATGAATACCAAGTCTTCAAGGTCACACCAATTTCTCTACTTTCAAAGTCTTCAGAAAGTCTTCAGAAATCCAAAGTCTTTAGTCGAAGAACTTCATTTTTAGGGGTCGACTTTCTCTGTAAATATCAAACTCCTCATAGACTTATAGACCTGTGTACACTCATAAACTCATTAGTCTCTTAACCTATAAGTCTTCAATACACCAAAATCACTAAGGGGCGCTAGATGCACTTACAGACACCTAAAAGCCAAAGCTTGGCGATGCCCCGGAAGGCATCCCCTCTTTCGTCTACTTCCATCGGTAACTTTACTTGAAGCTATATTTTTATTCACCACATGATATGTGTTTTGCTTGGAGCGTCTTGTATGATTTGACTCTTTGCTTTTTAGTTTACCACAATCATCTTTGCTGTACACACCTTTTGAGAGAGACACACATGATTCGGAAATTATTAGAATACTCAATGTGCTTCACTTATATCTTTTGAGTTATATAGTTTTTGCTCTAGTACTTCACTTATATCTTTTAGAGCACGGTGGTGGATTTGTTTTATAGAAACTATTGATCTCTCATGCTTCACTTAAATTATTTTGAGAGTCTTAAATAGCATGGTAATTTGCTTAAATAATCCTAATATGCTAGGTATTCAAGAATAGTAAAAACTTTCTTATCAGTGTTTTGAATACTAAGAGAAGTTTGATGCTTGATGATTGTTTTGAGACATGGAGATAGTGATATTAAAGTTGTGCTAGTTGAGTAGTTGTGAATTTGAAAAATACTTGTGTTGAAGTTTGCAAGTCCCGTAGCATGCATGTATGGTAAACGTTATGTAACAAATTTGAAACATGAGGTGTTCTTTGATTGTCCTCCTTATGAGTGGCGGTCGGGAATGAGTGATAGTCTTTTCCTACCAATCTATCCCCCTAGGAGCATGCGCGTAGTGCTTGGTTTTTGATGACTTGTAGATTTTTGCAATAAGTATGTGAGTTCTTTATGACTAATGTTGTGTCCATGGATTATACGCACTCTCACCTTTCCATCATTGCTAGCCTCTTCGGTACCGTGCATTGCCCTTTCTCACATTGAGAGTTGGTGCAAACTTCGCCGGTGCATCCAAACCCCGTGATATGATACGCTCTTTCACACATAAACCTCCTTATATCTTCCTCAAAACAGCCACCATACCTACCTATTATGGCATTTCCATAGCCATTCCGAGATATATTGCCATGCAACTTTCCACCATTCCGTTTATCATGACACGTTCATCATTGTCATATTGCTTTGCATGATCATGTAGTTGACATAGTATTTGTGGCAAAGCCACCGTTCATAATTCTTTCATACATGTCACTCTTGGTTCATTGCATATCCCGGTACACCGCCGGAGGCATTCATATAGAGTCATACTTTGTTCCAGTATCGAGTTGTAATCATTGAGTTGTAAATAAATAGAAGTGTGATGATCATCATTTTCTAGAGCATTGTCCCAAGTGAGGAATAAAAAAAAGAGAGAGAAAGGCCATAAAAAAGAGAAGGCCCAAAAAAATGAGAGAAAAGAGAGAAGGGACAATGTTACTATCCTTTTACCACACTTGTGCTTCAAAGTAGCACCATAATCTTCATGATAGAGAGTCTCTTGTTTTGTCACTTTCATATACTAGTGGGAATTTTTCTTTATAGAACTTGGCTTGTATATTCCAACAATGGGCCTCCTCAAGTGCCATAGGTCTTCGTGAGCAAGCAAGTTGGATGCACACCCACTTAGTTTCTTTTGTTGAGCTTTCATATATTTATAGCTCTAGTGCATCCGTTGCATGGCAATCCCTACTCCTTGCATTAACATCAATCGATGGGCATCTCCATAGCTCATTTATTAGCCTCGTTGATGTGAGACTTTCTCCTTTTTTGTCTTCTCCACATAACCCCCATCATTATATTCTATTCCACCCATAGTGCTATATCCATGGCTCACGCTCATGTATTGCGTGAAGGTTGAAATTTTTTGAGATTACTAAAGTATGAAACAATTGCTTGGCTTGTCATCGGGGTTGTGCATGATGAGAGCATTCTTGTGTGACGAAAATGGAGCATGACTAAACTATATGATTTTGTAGGGATGAACTTTCTTTGGCCATGTTATTTTGAGAGGACATAATTGCTTAGTTAGTATGCTTGAATTATTATTATTTTTATGTCAATATTGAACTTTTATCTTGAATCTTTCGGATCAGAATATTCATACCACAATTAAGAAGAATTACATTGAAATCATGCCAAGTAGCATTCCACATCAAAAATTCGGTTTTTATCATTTACCTACTCGAGGACGGGCAGGAATTAAGCTTGGGGATGCTTGATACGTCTCCAACGTATCTATAATTTTTGATTGCTCCATGCTATATTATCTTCTGTTTTGGACATTATTGGGCTTTATTATACACTTTTATATTATTTTGGGGACTAACCTATTAACCAGAGGCCCAGCCCAGAATTGCTGTTTTTTTGCCTATTTCAGAGTTTCGCAGAAAAAGAATATCAAACGGAGTCCAAACGGAATGAAACCTTCGGGAACGTGATTTTCGGAACGAACATGATCCAGAGGACTTGGACCCTACGTCAAGAAAGCTACCAGGAAGCCACGAGGTAGGGGGGCGCGCCTACCCCTCTGGGCGCGCCCTCCACCCTCGTGGGCCCCACGTTGCTCCACCGACGTACTCCTTCCTCCTATATATACCTACGTACCCCCAAACGATCAGAGACGGAGCCAAAAACCTAATTCCACCACTGCAACCTTCTGTACCCGTGAGATCCCATCTTGGGGCCTGTTCCGGAGCTCCGCCGGAGGGGGCATTGATCACGGAGGGCTTCTACATCAACACCATAGCCTCTCCGATGAAGTGTGAGTAGTTTACCTCAGACCTTCGGGTCCATAGTTATTAGCTAGATGGCTTCTTCTCTCTTTTTGGATCTCAATACAATGTTCTCCCCCTCTCTTGTGGAGATCTATTCGATGTAATCTTCTTTTGCGGTGTGTTTGTTGAGACCGATGAATTGTGGGTTTATGACCAAGTTTATCTATGAACAGTATTTGAATCTTCTGAATTCTTTTATGTATGATTGGTTATCTTTGCAAGTCCCTCCGAATTATCAGTTTGGTTTGGCCTACTAGATTGATCTTTCTTGCAATGGGAGAAGTGCTTAGCTTTGGGTTCAATCTTGCGGTGTCCTTTCCCAGTGACAGTAGGGGCAGCAAGGCACGTATTGTATTGTTGCCATCGAGGATAACAAGATGGGGTTTATATCATATTGCATGAGTTTATCCCTCTACATCATGTCATCTTGCTTAAAGCGTTACTCTGTTCTTATGAACTTAATACTCTAGATGCATGCTGGATAGCGGTCGATGTGTGGAGTAATAGTAGTAGATGCAGGCAGGAGTCGGTCTACTTGTTTCGGACGTGATGCCTATATACATGATCATGCCTAGATATACTCATAACTATGCTCAATTCTGTCAATTGTTCAACAGTAATTTGTTCACCCACCGTAAATACTGATGCTCTCGAGATAAGACACTAGTGAAACCTATGGCCCCCAGGTCTATTTTCCATCACATTAATCTTCCAACATTTAGCTATTTCTGTTGCCTTTTATTTTATTTTGCATCTTTATCACGAAAATACCAAAAATATTATCTTATCATATCTATCAGATTTCACTCTCGTAAGTGACCGTGTAGGGATTGACAACCCCTTATCGCGTTGGTTGCGAGGATTTATTTGTTTGTGTAGGTGCGAGGGACTCGTGTGTAGCCTCCTACTGGATTGATACCTTGGTTCTCAAAAACTGAGGGAAATACTTACGCTACTTTGCTGCATCACCCTTTCCTCTTCAAGGGAAAACCAACGCAGTGCTCAAGAGGTAGCACTGCGCCACCAATACAACGTGCGCTCCATCCTCATCCGCAAGGACGACGAGGCGCAGGTCGACTGCCACCTTTTCTTCGGAGCTGCGCCACAAGTATAACATGCACTCCATCCCTATCCGCAAGGATGACGAGGTGCAGGTCGACTGCAACCTTCTCTTCGGAGCTGCGCCACAAATACAACGTGTGTTCCATCCTCATCCGCAAGGACGACGAAGTGCAGGTCGACTGCAACCTTCTCTTCGGAGCTACGCCACAAGTATAACGTGCGCTCCATCCTGATCCGCAAGGACGGCGAGGTGCAGGTCGGCTAGGACCTTCTCCTCAGAACTGCATCTCAAGTACAAAGACTATTCCGAGTGAAGAACAAGTTCCACTCAAAGGCAAACACAAGCATATTCAAAGATAAACCAAGTTCAGATAAATCCTAAGGTTCCAGACAACGGATTAAAAGTACTCGAGCATCAAGCCTGAAGGAGTTTAACGATTACATGACCACTCGGCATTCCGAGGCAAATAAAGGTGAAGCATAATGTTTTTTGATCACTCGTCAGGAGAAGGACTGGCTGGGTCACAGAAACTGTCAAGGTATATGTTGTCTGCGATGCGAGTGGACGCGTCAAGGAAAGTGTCCATGAAGGACTGGAAAGTGTGCCTTTTGGTGTTAGCAACCTTGATCTCCGCCAGCTTATCTTCTTTGAAATCCTTACAGTGCACTCGAACCAATGACAGGGCGACATCAGCACCGCACCGAGCAGATGATTCCTTCCATTCTTGCACTCGGTCAGGTATTTGATTCAGTCGAGCCATCAGAGACTCGAGGTCTTGAGACAGTTCCGCCTGAGGCCAGAGTTCAGCATCAACTCGAGTCATCGCCGCCTTCAGACGGGCAAGATAAGCAACTGCGCTATCCATGCAAGATTCCAACCGCGGCACATTCATTGCGACATCATCTTTGACCGGACAGTTTATGGGATCAAGATCTATCTCGACCCGCCCAGTTTCTGCTTCAAAGTCCTGGCAAAGTTCTGCGCAGTCGAGTAAATAATGAGTCGACAATATGGTAAGACCTATCAATCAACAGCAACAAGTCAGTCGAACAACAATACCTTCAAGCTTTAAGACCAGTTTTGCAGCATGCTGGCCCAGATAAGATTCTAATTCGGCCTTCTTGGCCTTGAGGTTTCCAATCTCATTAGTCAGCTTGTCCTTGTCTTTCTTCAGTTGCTCGACCTCCCGATTGGCATCCGAGACAGCGGTCTTCAGTTTGGAGTTTTCTTCTTCTAACTTGCCGACTGAAGCCAGCTTCTTGTCAGCAAGTGTCGTTTTCTCTCGCACCTCCTTCTGGGCAGCAGCAAGATCCAGATCCTTCTTCTCCAGAGCCTGCTTCATTTTCTCTAAAGAAACAACATTCTTTAGACGAGCTTGAAGTTGACGGTTTTCACTACGCACATCTGTTCGAGTGAAGTCACTCGGTTCAAAGTGACTAAAAAAACACACGGAAAAGTGGTAGTCGTAAGATGGACAGTTGACGATTGGTTACCTCCCATGGCAGCTACTTCGTCACGAGCAGTCTTGAGGTTCTTCTTGGCCAGTTCCAGATCAAGGTAGGCTGATTTGCTGCTTGTTCAATGTAGAAAGTTGAGCCCCAAGATCACAAGATTTCTGCAGTTAACATATAAGATATATCAGTCGATAGAAACAAAAGAACATCACAGTGAAAGTTACTCTAAGACTACCGCCGAATCAAACATTCAACGGTAGTCTCGGGGACTACACCCAGTGGGTGCACTTAGCGTGCCCCCACTGGTTTGATTCAACACTCGGCATGGTCTGCCCAGCTCGAGTCGTAAAAAAAGCGACAAAAGTTGTTCTCAGACCATAGTCGACTGCCTGCAGTCGACCACGGTCTCGGGGACTACACCCAGTGGGTGCACTTAGCGTGCCCCCACTGGTTCAGGTTTCACTCGGCATGGTACGCCCAGGCCGAGTGAGAAAATTCAGATTCTCAAACCACAGTCGACTGCCCGCAGTCAACTATGGTCTTGGGGACTACACCTAGTGGGTGCACTCAGCGTGCCCGCACTGGTTCAAAAACTCAATCGACTCAATACAAGTCGATTCAAGTGGAAGACCTATACACCTTCAAGGCAGACACACCCCAGTGGGTGATCAGATGAGAAATAAGATCAGTCGAAAATCAACTAACCTGGACATTGGTTTGCAGAGCAGCGCCGGCGTTGTAGGCCACCTGACTGGCCTCGTGCACCACTTTCATCTGCCCCATCACAAGATTCAACTGAAGAATAGCTTCCTTGGCAGCACTCGGTGGGTTGTCTGGAGTTTGCTACGCAGTGAAAAGCGATGATGGCAGGGCAGTCGAAGCAGCCGCTGGATCTGATGAGTGGAGTTGTATTGGAGCAGCAGGGGTCTGAGCAGCCGACCTTGATGGGCAATCAGTCGACAGCGGGATAGCGAAAGTGACGTTGGATCGCTCGACCACCGTCCCAGGCATCAGTGTCGACTGAGGAACCTGAACCTTAGGCACTTTCCCGCTCGATCCCTTGTCCCTCCTCCTCCTTTCCCTCAAAGGTACTTCTTCTTCATCGTCCGGAAGCACGACAACGTCTCATGGAGCTGCAACAAACAGAAAAAATCAGAGATGCAACTGATGAACAATCCAATCGACAGAGTAAATTCGAGTCGAGTAGACTTACTAGCTTTGGAGGTAGTTGCGTCGTCGGTTTCCTCGTCGTCTGGGACCTTGTCGATATCCATATCAGTCGCGGCAGAAGCTGGGCAGGAAAAGTTCACCATCCACTCGGTCAGAACGGGAAAATCAGTCAAAGCAAGAAAACACGAAAAAAAACATTTACCCAAAGGCAACAGGAACATCCATCTTAATCTTAGGCAAGGTCTTCCGAGCCTTTGAGGGATTGATCTTGGGCTGCTTGGTGACTTTCTCCGCCAGCTCCGGAGTTGAAGACCGAGCGCGCTTCTGAGCTTGAGCGCTCGAGGCCACAGCCTTACCGCGCCTGCCCGCTGGATCATGTTGCTGCTTGGATCGATGCTCTGTACGAGGCGGTGAGTCGACCACCTCCTCGTCGTCTGACTCATCGCTCTCGTCTTCGTCATCGTCGTCCGGCGACTCCCATTCGCCACTCTCCTCCGCGCTGTCCTCGCCCTCATGATCCTGCTCCAGAGCTTGCTCACCATTTGGCATCGACTACATCTCGGTATAAACCTACAAGACAAGAAGTCGAGCAGAAGTCAGTCGAATCCAAGAATAGTCGAAAAAAGTACCTAAATGCAATCGGTTATAGAGGTCGAACCTTGTCGGGATGATTTGTTGGGGAACATAGTAATTTGAAAAAATTTCCTACGCACACGCAAGATCATGGTGATGCATAGCAACAAGAGGGGAGAGTGTTGTCCACGTACCCTCGTAGACCGACAGCGGAAGCGTTATCACAACGCGGTTGATGTAGTCGTACGACTTCACGATCCGACCGATCAAGTACCGAACGTACGGCACCTCCAAGTTCTACACATGTTCAGCTCGATGACGTCCCTCGAACTCCGATCCAGCCGAGTGCTGAGGGCGAGTTTTGTCAGCACGACGGCGTGGTGACGATGATGATGTTCCACCGATGCAGGGCTTCGCCTAAGCTCCGTGACGGTATTATCGAGGTGTAATCTGGTGGAGGGGGGCACCGCACACGGCTAAAATATCGTATATCAAGTGTGTTCTTAGGTGCCCCCTGCCCCCGTATATAAAGGAGCAAGGGGGAGGCCGGATGCCCTAGGCGCGCCAAGGAGAGAGGGGGAGTCCTCCTCCTAGTAGGAGTAGGACTCCCCTTTCCTAGTCCTACTAGGAAAGAAGGGGGGGAAGGAAAGAGAGGGAGAGGGAGAGGGAAAGGGGGCTGCGCCCCCCTCTCCTAGTTCAACTAGGACTCCCCTTGGGAGGGGGCACGCCACCTCCTGGCTGCTGCCCTCTCTCTCCCCTCAAGGCCCACCAAGGCCCAATACTTCCCTGGGGGGTTCCGGTAACCCTCCGGCACTCCGGTTTAATCCGAAACTTCTCCGGAACACTTCCGGTGTCCGAATATAGTCGTCCAATATATCAATCTTTACGTCTCGACCATTTCGAGACTCCTCGTCATGTCCGTGATCACATCCGGGACTCCGAACAACCTTCGGTACATCAAATCACATAAACTCATAATATAACTGTCATCGTAACTTTAAGCGTGCGGACCCTTTGGGTTCGAGAACTATGTAGACATGACCGAGACACCTCTCCGGTCAATAACCAATAGCGGGACCTGGATGCCCATATTGGATCCCACATATTCTACGAAGATCTTTATCGGTCAGACCGCATAACAACATACGTTGTTCCCTTTGTCATCGGTATGTTACTTGCCCGAGATTCGATCGTCGGTATCTCGATACCTAGTTCAATCTCGTTACCGGCAAGTCTCTTTACTCGTTCCGTAATACATCATCCCGCAACTAACTCATTAGTCACAATGCTTGCAAGGCTTATAGTGATGTGCATTACCGAGTGGGCCCAGAGATACCTCTCCGACAATCGGAGTGACAAATCCTAATCTCGAAATACGCCAACCCAACAAGTACCTTTGGAGACACCTGTAGAGCACCTTTATAATCACCCAGTTACGTTGTGACGTTTGGTAGCACACAAAGTGTTCCTCCGGTAAACGGGAGTTGCATAATCTCATAGTCATAGGAACATGTATAAGTCATGAAGAAAGCAATAGCAACATACTAAACGATCGGGTGCTAAGCTAATGTAATGGGTCATGTCAATCACGTCTTTCTCCTAATGAGGTGATCCCGTTAATCAAATGACAACTCATGTCTATGGCTAGGAAACATAACCATCTTTGATTAACGAGCTAGTCAAGTAGAGGCATACTAGTGACACTCTGTTTGTCTATGTATTCACACATGTATTATGTTTCCGGTTAATACAATTCTAGCATGAATAATAAACATTTATCATGATATAAGGAAATATATAATACTTTATTATTGCCTCTAGGGCATATTTCCTTCAGTCTCCCACTTGCACTAGAGTCAATAATCTAGATTACATAGTAATGATTTTTACACCCATGGAGTCTTGGTGCTGATCATGTTTTGCTCGTGGAAGAGGCTTAGTCAACGGGTCTGCTACATTCAGATCCGTATGTATCTTGCAAATTTCTATGTCTCCCACCTGGACTAAATCCCGGATGGAATTGAAGCGTCTTCTGATGTGCTTGGTTCTCTTGTGAAATCTGGATTCCTTTGCTAAGGCAATTGCACCAGTATTATCACAAAAGATTTTCATTGGTCCCGATGTACTAGGTATGACACCTAGATCGGATATGAACTCCTTCATCCAGACTCCTTCATTTGCTGCTTCTGAAGCAGCTATGTATTCCGCTTCACACGTAGATCCCGCCACGACACTTTGCTTGGAACTGCACCAACTGACAGCTCCACCGTTCAATGTAAATACGTATCTGGTTTGCGATTTTGAATCGTCTGGATCAGTGTCAAAGCTTGCATCAACGTAACCCCTTACGATGAGCTCTTTGTCACCTCCATATACGAGAAACATATCCTTAGTCCTTTTCAGGTATTTTAGGATGTTCTTGACCGCTGTCCAGTGATCTACTCCTGGATTACTTTGGTACCTCCCTGCTAAACTTATAGCTAGGGACACATCAGGTCTCGTACACAGCATTGCATGCATGATAGAGCCTATGGCTGAAGCATAGGGAACATCTTTCATCTTCTCTCTATCTTCTGCAGTGGTCGGGCATTGAGTCTTACTCAATCTCACACCTTGTAGTACAGGCAAGAACCCTTTCTTTGCTTGATCCATTTTGAACTTCTTCAAAACTTTGTCAAGGTATGTGCTTTGTGAAAGTCCAATTAAGCGTCTTGATCTATCTCTATAGATCTTAGTGCCTAATATATATGCAGCTTCACCGAGGTCTTTCATTGAAAAACTCTTATTCAAGTATCCCTTTATGCTATCTAGAAATTCTATATCATTTCCAATCAGTAATATGTCATCCACATATAATATCAGAAATACTTTCGAGCTCCCACTCACTTTCTTGTAAATACAGGCTTCTCCAAAAGTCTGTATAAAACCAAATGCTTTGATCACACTATCAAAGCGTTTATTCCAACTCTGAGAGGCTTGCACCAGTCCATAAATGGATCGCTGGAGCTTGCACACTTTGTTAGCTCCCTTTGGATCGACAAAACCTTCCGGTTGCATCATATACAACTCTTCTTCCAGAAATCCATTCAGGAACGCAGTTTTGACATCCATTTGCCAAATTTCATAATCATAAAATGCGGCAATTGCTAACATGATTTGGACAGACTTAAGCATCGCTACGGGTGAGAAGGTCTCATCGTAGTCAATCCCTTGAACTTGTCGAAAAGCTTTCGCAACAAGTCGAGCTTTATAGACAGTAACATTACCATCAGCGTCAGTCTTCTTCTTGAAGATCCATTTATTTTCAATGGCTTGCCGACCATCGGGCAAGTCAACCAAAGTCCATACTTTGTTCTCATACATGGATCCCATCTCGGATTTCATGGCTTCAAGCCATTTTGCGGAATCTGGGCTCACCATCACTTCTTCATAGTTCGTAGGTTCGCCATGGTCTAGTAACATGACCTCCAGAACAGGATTACCGTACCACTCTGGTGCGGATCTTGATCTAGTTGACCTACGAAGTTCAGTAATAACTTGATCTGAAGTTTCATGATCATTATCATTAACTTCCTCACTACTTGGTGTAGGTGTCGCAGAAACTGATTTCTGCGATGATCTACTTTCCAATAAGGGAGCAGGTACAGTTACCTCATCAAGTTCTACTTTCCTCCCACTCACATCTTTCGAGAGAAACTCCTTCTCTAGAAAGGATCCATTTCTAGCAACGAATATCTTGCCTTCGGATCTGTGATAGAAGGTGTACCCAACGGTCTCCTTTGGGTATCCTATGAACACACATTTCTCCAATTTAGGTTCGAGCTTATCAGGTTGAAGTTTCTTCACATAAGCATCGCAACCCCAAACTTTAAGATACGACAACTTTGGTTTCTTGCCAAACCATAGTTCAAAAGGCGTCGTCTCAACGGATTTCGATGGTGTCCTATTTAGAGTGAATGCAGTCGTCTCTAAAGCATAACCCCAAAATGATAGCGGTAAATCAGTAAGAGACATCATAGTTCGCACCATATCTAATAAAGTACGATTACGACGTTCGGACACACCATTACGCTGTGGTGTTCTGGGTGGCATGAGTTGAGAAACTATTCCGCATTGTTTCAAATGTAGACCAAACTCGTAACTCAAATATTCTCCTCCACGATCAGATCGTAGGAATTTTATTTTCTTGTTACGATGATTTTCAACTTCACTCTGAAATTCTTTGAACTTTTCAAATGTTTCAGACTTATGTTTCATTAAGTAGATATACCCATATCTGCTCAAATCATCTGTGAAGGTGAGAAAATAACAATATCCGCCACGAGCCTCAATATTCATCGGACCACATACATCTGTATGTATGATTTCCAACAAATCCGTTGCTCTCTCCATAGTTCCGGAGAACGGTGTTTTGGTCATCTTGCCCATAAGGCACGGTTCGCAAGTACCAAGTGATTCCAAAATTCCATCAGTATGGAGTTTCTTCATGCGCTTTACACCGATATGACCCAAACGGCAGTGCCACAAATAAGTTGCACTGTCATTATTAACTCTGCATCTTTTGGCTTCAACATTATGAATATGTGTATCACTACTATCGAGATTCATTAAAAATAGACCACTCTTCAAGGGTGCATGACCATAAAAGATATTATTCATATAAATAGAACAACCATTATTCTCTGATTTAAATGAATAACCGTCTCGCATTAAACAAGATCCAAATATAATGTTCATGCTCAACGCTGGCACCAAATAACAATTATTTAGGTCTAAAACTAATCCCGAAGATAGATGTAGAGGTAGCGTGCCGACGGCGATCACATCGACTTTGGAACCATTTCCCACGCGCATCGTCACCTCGTCCTTAGCCAAACTTCGCTTAATCCGTAGCCCCTGTTTCGAGTTGCAAATATTAGCAACAGAACTAGTATCAAATACCCAGGTGCTACTGCGAGTATTAGTAAGGTACACATCAATAACATGTATATCACATATACCTTTGTTAACCTTGCCATCCTTCTTATCCGCCAAATACTTGGGGCAGTTCCGCTTCCAGTGGCCAGTCTGCTTGCAGTAGAAGCACTCAGTTTCAGGCTTAGGTCCAGACTTGGATTTCTTCTCCTGAACAGCAACTTGCTTGTTGTTCTTCTTGAAGTTCCCTTTCTTCTTCCCTTTGCCCTTTTTCTTGAAACTAGTGGTTTTACTGACCATCAACACTTGATGCTCCTTTTTGATTTCTACCTCCGCTGCCTTTAGCATTGCGAAGAGCTCGGGAATCGTCTTATCCATCCCTTGCATGTTATAGTTCATCACGAAGCTCTTGTAGCTTGGTGGCAGTGATTGAAGAATTCTGTCAATGACGCAATCATCCGGAAGTTGAACTCCCAGTAGAATCAAGTGATTATTATACCCAGACATTCTGAGTATATGCTCACTGACAGAACTATTCTCTTCCATCTTGCAGCTATAGAACTTATTGGAGACTTCATATCTCTCAATCCGGGCATTTGCTTGAAATATTAACTTCAACTCCTGGAACATCTCATATGCTCCATGACGTTCAAAACGTCGTTGAAGTCCCGGTTCTAAGCCGTAAAGCATGGCACACTGAACTATTGAGTAGTCATCAGCTTTGCTTTGCCAGACGTTCATAACTTCTGGCGTAGCTCTTGCAGGAGGCCTGGCACCTAGCGGTGCTTCCAGGACGTAATTCTTCTGTGCAGCAATGAGGATAATCCTCAAGTTATGGACCCAGTCCGTGTAATTGCTACCATCATCTTTCAACTTAGCTTTCTCAAGGAACGCATTAAAATTCAACGGCACAACAGCACGGGCCATATATCTACAATTAACATAGACAAGCAAGATACTATCAGGTACTAAGTTCATGATAAATTTAAGTTCAATTAATCATATTACTTAAGAACTCCCACTTAGATAGACATCTCTCTAATCATCTAAGTGATTACGTGATCCAAAGCAACTAAACCATGTCCGATTAACACGTGAGATGGAGTAGTTTCAATGGTGAACATCACTATGTTGATCATATCTACTATATGATTCACGCTCGACCTTTCGGTCTCTGTGTTCCGAGGCCATATCTGTACATATGCTAGGCTCGTCAAGTTTAACCTGAGTATTCCGCGTGTGCAACTGTTTTGCACCCATTGTATTTGAACGTAGAGCCTATCACACCCGATTAACACGTGGTGTCTCAGCACGAAGAACTTTCGCAACGGTGCATACTCAGGGAGAACACTTTTGTCTTGAAATTTTAGTGAGAGATCATCTTATAATGCTACCGTCAATCAAAGCAAGATAAGATGCATAAAGGATTAACAACACATGCAATCAATATAAGTGATATGATATGGCCATCATCATCTTGTGCTTGTGATCTCCATCTCCGAAGCACCGTGCTCATGATCTCCATCTCCGAAGCACCGTCATGATCACCATCGTCACCGGCTCGACACCTTGATCTCCATCGTAGTATCGTTGTCGTCTCGCCAACTTATTGCTTTTACGACTATCGCTACCGCTTAGTGACAAAGTAAAACTATTACATGGCGATTGCATCTCATACAATAAAGCGACAACCATATGGCTCCTGCCAGTTGCCGATAACTCGGTTACAAAACATGATCATCTCATACAACACATTATATCACATCATGTCTTGACCATATCACATCACAACATGCCCTGCAAAAACAAGTTAGACGTCCTCTACTTTGTTGTTGCATGTTTTACGTGGCTGCTACGGGCTTAGCAAGAACCGTTCTTACCTACGCATCAAAACCACAACGATAGTTTGTCAAGTTGGTGCTGTTTTAACCTTCGCAAGGACCGGGCGTAGCCACACTCGGTTCAACTAAAGTGAGAGAGACAGACACCCGCCGGTCACCTTTAAGCAACGAGTGCTCGCAACGGTGAAACCAGTCTCGCGTAAGCGTACGTGTAATGTCGGTCCGGGCCGCTTCATCTCACAATACCGCTGAACCAAAGTATGACATGCTGGTAAGCAGTATGACTTATATCGCCCACAACTCATTTGTGTTCTACTCGTGCATAGCATCAACGCATAAAACCAGGCTCGGATGCCACTGTTGGGGAACGTAGTAATTTCAAAAAAAATCCTACGCACACGCAAGATCATGGTGATGCATAGCAACGAGAGGGGAGAGTGTTGTCCACGTACCCTCGTAGACCGACAGCGGAAGCGTTATCACAACGCGGTTGATGTAGTCGTACGTCTTCACGATCCGACCGATCAAGTACCGAACGTACGGCACCTCCAAGTTCTACACACGTTCAGCTCGATGACGTCCCTCGAACTCCGATCCAGCCGAGTGTTGAGGGAGAGTTTCGTCAGCACGACGGCGTGGTGATGATGATGATGTTCCACCAACGCAGGGCTTCGCCTAAGCTCCGCGACGGTATTATCGAGGTGTAATCTGGTGGAGGGGGGCACCGCACACGGCTAAAATATCGTATATCAAGTGTGTTCTTAGGTGCCCCCTGCCCCCGTATATAAAGGAGCAAGGGGGAGGCCGGCTGCCCTAGGCGCGCCAAGGAGAGAGAGGGAGTCCTCCTCCTAGTAGGAGTAGGACTCCCCTTTCCTAGTCCTACTAGGAAAGAAGGGGGAAGGAAAGAGAGGGAGAGGGAGAGGGAAATGGGGCTGCGCCCCCCTCTCCTAGTCCAACTAGGACTCCCCTTGGGAGGGGGCGCGCCACCTCCTGGCTGCTGCCCTCTCTCTCCCCTCAAGGCCCACCAAGGCCCAATACTTCCCCGGGGGTTCCGCTAACCCTCCGGCACTCCGGTTTAATCCGAAACTTCTCCGGAACACTTCCGGTGTCCGAATATAGTCGTCCAATATATCAATCTTTACGTCTCGACCATTTCGAGACTCCTCGTCATGTCTGTGATCACATCCGGGACTCCGAACAACCTTCGGTACATCAAATCACATAAACTCATAATATAACTGTCATCGTAACTTTAAGCGTGCGGACCCTTTGGGTTCGAGAACTATGTAGACATGACCGAGACACCTCTCCGGTCAATAACCAATAGCGGGACCTGGATGCCCATATTGGCTCCCACATATTCTACGAAGATCTTTATCGGTCAGACCGCATAACAACATACGTTGTTCCCTTTGTCATCGGTATGTTACTTGCCCGAGATTCGATCGTCGGTATCTCGATACCTAGTTCAATCTCGTTACCGGCAAGTCTCTTTACTCGTTCCGTAATACATCATCCCGCAACTAACTCATTAGTCACAATGCTTGCAAGGCTTATAGTGATGTGCATTACCGAGTGGGCCCAGAGATACCTCTTCGACAATCGGAGTGACAAATCCTAATCTCGAAATATGCCAACCCAACAAGTACCTTTGGAGACACCTGTAGAGCACCTTTATAATCACCCAGTTACGTTGTGACGTTTGGTAGCACACAAAGTGTTCCTCCGGTAAACGGGAGTTGCATAATCTCATAGTCATAGGAACATGTATAAGTCATGAAGAAAGCAATAGCAACATACTAAACGATCGGGTGCTAAGCTAACGTAATGGGTCATGTCAATCACGTCATTCTCCTAATGAGGTGATCCCGTTAATCAAATGACAACTCATGTCTATGGCTAGGAAACATAACCATCTTTGATTAACGAGCTAGTCAAGTAGAGGCATACTAGTGACACTCTGTTTGTCTATGTATTCACACATGTATTATGTTTTCGGTTAATACAATTCTAGCATGAATAATAAACATTTATCATGATATAAGGAAATATATAATACTTTATTATTTCCTCTAGGGCATATTTCCTTCATGATTACTGTCACTGAAGGGGTCGACTCTTCTGGATCCCCTGGGGTTGTCCTTGTTTCCTGTAATACTCCTCAGCCATTGGGCCACTGTTTTGGCCGGCACCTCCTCTGGATGAACCCGAGCGGTGTCGCCGGCTCCAGAATACATCCGCATAGAGTGGTCACGAGCCTGGAGCGACTGGATGTGCCGACTGAGGAATACCTCCAACAAATCCATGCCGGTGACGCCGTGGTTGATCAACTGGACCACCCTCTCGACCAGCATGGCTGTCTCCACCTTCTCCGCGGCGGTCACTTTCAGCGAGGAAGGGGTCTGAACACGATCGAAGGAAAAAGGGGGAAGTCCAGTCGACTGGCCTGGAGTCACGATATCCTGCCAGTAGAACCAGGTCGACTGCCAGCCTCTGACCGACTCAGGAAGGGTCATTGAAGGGAAAGAACTCCTCTTCCTCTTCTGGATGCCCAGACCCCCACACATCTGAATAATGTGTGTTTTCTCATCACTCGAATTCGCTTTCTTCACCGACTGGGAGCGGATAGTGAAAATGTGCTTGAAAAGACCCCAGTGCGGTCGACACCCCAAAAAGTTCTTGCACATGGACACGAACGTGGCAAGATATGTGATGGTGTTGGGAGAAAAATGATGGAGTTGAGCCCCGAAGAAATTCAAGAAACCCCGGAAAAAAGGGTGCAGAGGAAGCGAGAAACCGCGGTCGACATGGGTGGCGAGCAGAACACACTCACCCGGTCGCGGCTACGGCTCCGTCTCTCCCTCCGGCAACCGCGCAGCTCCATGGACGATCAGCCCGGACTCGGCCATCTCATCCAAATCTTCCTGCCGAAGCGAGGATCGGATCCAATCGCCCTGGATCCAACCCGACGGCAGCCCCGATCGCGACGAAGACCCCCAATTCGTCTTCTTGCCATTCGCCGCCCCCGTCGCCTTCTTCGCGCGTTCTAGCGCCACCGTCTTTTCCTTCCCCATGGTGGCGGAGCGGCGGTGTAGAGAGCGGAGAAGCCGGATGCGGTGGAGAAACGGAGGAGAATGAAGGGGAATGGACGCGCACTGTGCAGACGCCTCGGCCCCGTCACCTTTTAAGGACCCACTTCCGAGTGGCTGACGCGTGGGCCCGGGTGATCCTGTCAAATCCCTCAACAGTCGCGCGCGGGATACGTGGCGAAAAAGGTGGTGCAGAAATCAAAACGTTCCTGTTTATCCACCCCGCTTACCACGGCGCGCTCCGCCTCGCGCGCTTCCTCGAAATTTCGAATCCCGTGGAATCCGGGATACGCCGTAACCAATCTCGCCAAAGATTTTGCGACAAAAACAACACTCGACGGATGATGTTATAAATCCAATCGACAACTTCTGAATTGATCAAGGCGACTAAAACGAAGCTGAAGTTCCAACATTGGCCTCTGTTCAAAAATGAATAGTTGTGAAACACAAGAGTCGAAGCAAGATCAACTTCAACCTTCTTTTCACTCGGACCTCAATCCATTCGGGGGCTAATGATGATATAGACCTGGGGTAGGGTCATAGGCCTAACCTATACGCCCTATCCAAGGTCACCCTCCCAGAAGCAAAGAGGCTCAAGAGACAACAGGGAGGGCCCAACAAAGGTGTCGAGTGCAATCCACTCGACCGACCAGCTACTCAGAGACCCCTCCTTCCTGAAGTCACTCGACCATACAAAAATCCATTCGACTTATTGAAGACCAGGAGTCATCCAGAACAGCAACGGACAAGCGTTCACTTTGTAGACTTTAAGGCCATTAAGACATTTAAGGCTGGTGTTACCAGTAACGCCTCCTCTTTATGTACATTGAACTCCTTGTAACGTGGGTTGGCTGGGGTCCTGGCGCACTCTATATAAGCCACCCCCCTCCACTGAGACAAGGGTTCGCACCCCCTGTAACACACACACACACACACATAATCCAGTCGACCGCCTCCGGGCACCGAGACGTAGGGCTATTACTTCCTCCGCGAAGGGCCTGAACTCGTGAAACTCGTGTGTACAACTTCGCCACAGCTAGGATCTTGCCTCCTCATACCTACCCCCATTCTACTGTCAGTCTTAGATCCACGACAGTACAGAAACATGATCAATGCAGTGCACGAATAATTTACTAAGAAGTGCACGCCCCTACACTTGAAAAAAGAATACATAAGAGCAAAAACACGAAAAGAAAATGAGAATTGTACATGTAGTGCAGAATACGTGCACATGCAGTACAGAACCCTGATCAATGCAGTGCACGAATGATTTACTAAGGAGTGCACGCCCCTACATTTGAAAAAATGCTTAAGAGAGAAAATACAAAGAAAAAATTGACCACCCCAGGTGCAGCCAGCCCTAGCCAGTCTCATAGTAGGTCTGCACCCACAGAAGGCGAGTCGTTCTGAGCCACGATGCATGGGGCCGGGCACACATGGGCCCACAGGTCAGAGAGCATAGAGCAGTGAGCGCCGTGTATAAGCGCCCAAATAAGTAACCAGAGGAGTTCGATACGGCTGCCTCGCCAGCGCTTATAAACAGGTCGAGCGCGCCCTCCGCGGGCGAGGTGGGACTAAACATTACACCGCACACATAGCGCACCGAGAACCAGCCGTGCTCACAGACCGACTTGGGCCCAATGCGTCTTCACTCCCTGAACACAGGCCCAACAGACAAAAGAGAGGCTACTAAAAATTAAAAAAAAAATCCCCCATACCACTCCACAAACACAGGCCCAACCACGCGTTCTGCAGTTCGTTGTGATATGACAATGCAGTTCGCTATATTCAAGTAAGCAGTCTTGTTGCTTCTCAAATGCATTCGCGTACATTGAATCAGAATCAATCCACCATCTAACACCAACCACAACATTTATTACTTTCGTTTCTCAATTGGTTGCATAAAAACCTATCCATTCGTGCTCCAGACTGACACAACTCCTCCCCCCGTTCCTCTTTTTATTCAAATCGTAGATCTAGGGTTCATCCCATCCCCAGCTGTTCTCTGAAATTCCACTGAACCCGCCATGGACTGTAAGTGCGGGTGTTTGGCAAGGATGGCGCCGGTAGCGGACACATGCGTGTACGCAGAGGGTCTAGAGCTCACCAACACCGAGTGGCACAGCATGCTCGGGTGCCTGATGATACCCAACAGGGAGTTTCGAGTGCCATTTCTTCATTGCCTCACACCCGCAGATCTGCAGGAAAGTTGGGTATGTTTTTTCCCTCACAATTTTTGACATAATCTAGGCTGCAAATCCACATCTGAATATATAGTTCCATCAATTTGTTCAGTAGTGTCAACAAATACAAAACATAATTTGTATTGTTCTTCAGATTTGTTAGCTATTAAGACTATATGCTTCCACCTATTTTTGTTCAGTACCACACCAGGTATATACACTAGTTAGATCAGAACCCCAACACACGAACAAAAAAGAGGGTCGGTAGATCAGTGTTGCAGTTCTCTTAACATGCTAGCGAAGTACATTGTAAATGACCTTGCAGTACAAACATGTTACAGTATAATATATATCATAGTAAAACTAGAGGTCAATTCCGTATATAAGTTTGTTCATACATTGCAACTACTTTACCAAAATAGTAGTTCTATATATGTTCATATTTAAGTCAACATAAACAGATCATCCTAAGTATAAAGAAAAACATTTGTTGTTTACTAATAAACATTCTTTTTCCATCCATTCCAAAATGCAGAAACTGCCATCCACAATAAAATTTTCTGCTCCGGGTTCAGGGAAGGTCACCTTGGAGACACAACACAAGAATGGGTATGCAGACATGCAAGCTGACTACCACATTGACTCTAAAGACTACATAAACATAACTACTGGCTGGAATCATTATGTCTCGCAGAATGGCTTTGAGGCTGGAGAAGTGGCCATGGTGTTTTTCTACAAAGAAGAAGACTCCCTCAAGTTTACAATATTTTTGCACTCTAGGTTGTCTAGGATAAAAGCTAAAGCCATCAGTGGCATATTCTAATGCTTTGCTTATGTTGTATGCTTTTAAAATTATGTCCATCAGAAGGCTTGAACAATGCCTATTTAAAGTATGCAACCTCATCTGCATCATTTTATCACTCTTTTTAGACAAGTTGCTGCTGACAGAAATGCAGTTCTCTAATACACATAGTACAGTCCTTATATAAAAAATTGCAGTACTCTAAATAATAACAATGCAATGCCAATGGTCGAAAACTTTGTACTTAACAAATGATGTTCAACAGAATTCTCATGCTATGAAGTTCAGAAGAATTGACATAAAATACAAGAAATAGCAGTATAACTATCCTCCTAATGCAGTACGAAAGTGCATACTATGCAGTTCTGTAAACACAGAATGCAATGTAAGAAAAAGAATTATCTGATAAGCTGCCATGCCCACTATAATACAGTTACATTGAAGTCCACTACTTAACAAAATGCAGCACACTATAAACATATGCCAGAACTGCATCAATAAACTCAAACCAGTACAGATCCAGACATGTAGGAGACCAACAGAGGTGCCAATTCCACTCGCAGTTCGGTAAGTGGCCAAAACATTGCGCAACCACTCAAATTTGAACAAAACCCACCAAAAAATACATCAAACCCACGGCCACTACGATGAACAACATGAACTATTCTTGAAAAATGCAGACCAAAAAGACGAACATTACATGCGCAATACAGTAAATTCAAACGAAAAAGAGAAACTAATAACAAGATTCAAAAACGCATCGACACACAAACTCCAAAAAAACAACAAGAACAGACGAGCGGATGAAGCTCACACGCCCAGACAATCGATTTCGCATAAATTGATAACTAACTACTAAAAATTAGAAAAATTGTAGAGTCTACGGACCGATTAAAACGAACACAGTCAAAGAATTCCTACTAACAAACAACATCCGAGCACGAGAAAGTCGTATCCGACGCGAAAACGAACAAACAAAGAAAGGTCATCCGCCAAATCGCTCGATTTGCAAACATTATAGTCGCTTTTCCTGTAAATCAGAAAGAATAAAGGTCAAATGAGATCCAGAAACAAATTAAATCATCCCGCAACACCCGATTCCACAATAAAACGCGGGCGGACCGTCAGAAAATGAAGCAGTTCTCCCATGAAGCATTGCAGTGCTCATCGTATAGAGGATGTAGTTCGCTTCTGTTGAGCGTGCAGTGCGGAAGTGTTATCAGAATAACTATTCTGCTAATATTAGCAGAATAGACGGGCTGTATATATATATAGAAACTCTATTAATAACTATTCTGCTAATATTAGCAGAATAGTTCTCCAGTCCATCAACCCAGCCACGGTCGGAGCAAATCTTAACTGAACTAACTGTAAACTGTTCGCCGATGTTGTGGGGAAGAAGGAGCCTAACCTGCTCGGAGACTCGGTCAAAAACCAGGTCGGACCGAGAGTTTGTCGGGCCTAATTTTCATAACCAGACCGACCAGTTTTCTCATCAGTCAAGGACCGAGCGGGCCGCCGTCAACCTTGAGTCATCACGGTCCACAGGATTCAAATAATGGGTCCCGCTCCGATGAGCGGTGCTGCTCCCTGCACTCAGGCTGCTCCATTTGGATGACACCGTGTGGCGTTGGTCTTCACCATGTCCTATCGTACAACTTCCACTCTCGCGTGGTCTCGAATATGCGCGCTCTGTCGGTTCCCTGCAAACGCTTTCGGCCATGGCCTCGAGTTGTGCAGCTAGATCATGAATGTGTTGGGTCCTTCTCACCGTCCGCCGATGATGATGCCCAAGATAAGTCAAGGAAGGAGAAAAGGTTGTTGTTGTCATGGTCATTGAGACGGCTTGCCGTGAACGCAGCCACGCAGTGGATGCCATCGACGGCTAGCCGTGGACGACCGCCTCACTGCCTCCAGAAAATATGCATGCACGGGATTCCGCTACAAACATTGCGGAGTCTGTGCGGTTGCGGTGCTGTGACATCTACAATATGTGGAAGAAGCTCCCGCTGTTATTTACAGACGATGTTAGGGGTTTACATGCTGGAAGTTTCAACCTCCTTTTTGAAAAAGAAAAAAAAGAAGAAAAAAAAAATCTATTTTTGACTGGTCAATCTGGTTTGTTGACCGCTAGGCGGCTTCATGTTGTGCTACAGTGCACTACGGAGAGGTACATAGGTTCATCTTTATATTTTGAAGTTCAATATTGACAGGGTTCACGATTGACAATTGATTTTGGGCTATGGAACTAAAATGCCTACTCTGTGACTGAATATTTATGGATGTCTTAAAAAGAGAACAATTCAGAACTTAGATTTACAATGTATTTGATGAATCTGTCTAATCTATACTTGAAATTACGGTGTATAATTTGTTTGGATACTATATATTTGATGGAGCCGTCTAAGTTGGATCGTTGGATTTGAAATACAGTGTATGGTTTCCTTCCAACTTGCTAATTCAAATTTACTTATTTTAAACTCTATAATAATAACAATTCTAACATCATAATAATCTAGACAATATCTTCCAAGGTATGTTTCTTTACATCTTATTATGTCAGTTTAATGTGAGATGGGATGTAAATACATGCCTCTAAATAATTTAGCAGAGTTGTTATTTATACATCCGTAGGGTACCATTATCAAGGGTGAGATGAAGGATAAGCGGTACCAATGTAGGATCCATTTTCAAATTGAGGACGTGGACCGATGGAGAGGGTTCTTCAGGGTAAGGGTGCTCATATTTTTTCGGAAAAAGATATGGTGCCGGCAATCGGCGCATTGTGCAACCACACAAGTGTCATCTATTCTCGTCAAGGAGTGAAGATGTACAACCCACTGCTATGTGGTGATAACATCATGAATGAGCCGTATGCTCGTCTTGTTGTAGAGTTGTCCTATCTTTTTCTCCGTTGCAACGCACGAGCATTTGTGCTAGTATATATATAGAAACTCTATTAATAACCCAGGGTGAAGAATAAGTAATTCTTCACCCCAGTCCATCAACCTAGCCATGGTCGGAGCAAATCTTGACCGATGTAAAATTATGTTCCACTGCTGTAAATTTACGTTTGTAGGAGCACTTGACTGGTAGGACCGTAGGAGGATCCCACTCCCCCACACTTATATCTTTTCTAATCAGCTACGGGCGGTTTCACTTTAGTGCGGATGGGCTCGACACCGTCCCTCTCTCCCCGGACCCTCCTCTCCGACGATTGCCGAGGCGGCGGCAGTGACGGTGATGTATACCTGGCCAAATGGGCTGGCCCGGCACGGCAAGGCCCGGCCTGAGATAAACGGGCCAGGCACGGCACGGCCCGCTGAGGCACGCGAACTAGTCGTGCCGTGCCGGGCCGGCACGCGTGCTGGCCTTCGAGGCCCAAGCACGGCCCCCTGGCTAAACGTGCTGGCCCGTAGGCACGTGTGGCCCGAGGTGGCCCGCCAGCACGGGGTGGCCCGATTTTTTCAAAAAAAAGCACGTCTAGCTGTTTCGCTTTTTTTTAGTACATGCACGTCACGTACTCATGTTTCGCTGTTTTTTTAGTACATGTTTCGCTGTCCCGGAGTTAGGCACGGTTAGGCACGTTTGGCACAAATAACTCCAAAAAATATAGAAAAAAAATAAAATGAGGCAAAGTGTCATCATATGGGATAAATCTTGAGCTTTATTAGTGACTGCCTCATTAAAACCTTCCATCCCTCGGAAGTAAAAGAGTACAAAGCCACGCTCTAGATTACAGAAGAAAAAGAAAATTACAAAAGCATAAGAAAAATACAAAAGCATAAGAAAATTACAAAAGAAAATAGAAAGACTACAACTACTCTTCGTCTTCATCATCTTCGAGTGCAAGATTTTCGAACGTGGCCATCAGTTCTCTGTTTTCAGCGGTGTGTTGGGCTCTCCTTTTGGCTAGTTCTCCGTCTTTCACGGCCATGAGTGTTCTCACCATATCCGGGGTCAAACTCGTTCTTCTTTCCTCAAGTATTCTTCCAGCTAGGCTAAAAGCAGACTCCGATGATGTCGATGAGACGGGTACTGATAATACATCCCGTGCTAATATGGAAAGCACCGGATATGTAAGCTTGTGTTCATGCCACCACTGAATTATGTCGAAGTCTTCCTCTTCCTCTTCATTGAAGTTGACTTTATCGTTGTTGAGGTACTTCGCTAACTCCCCACCACCCAAAAGCACAGGCGATGGGCCTGATGTGGAAGAGCTCGTTGCAGAGGTGGTAGAACCAAACAACTTGCTCCATGCTCCTTTCTTTTTCCCTGTGGTTGGTGCAGGTGGAGGTCGTTGCATGCGAACTCCGGCATACTTTTGATCATACTTAGCATAAACTTCAGAAAGCTTATCACGAACCTCAGTGGAATAAGCAATATAATCTATCCCTAGGGCCCCAGTTAGTACAACAAGTGCACTAGCAAACAGTTCAAGTTTAACCCTAGGATCCAAGATAAATGCAAATGAATACAAAATAGGAATTTTCGCCCAATATTTGCAATATTTAAGTTTCATGCGAGAAACCATAGGCATTAATAAATTAGTATGTTCGTATGCTTTCAAGTGAGATGCAATGTCTACAAGAGTGTGCATCATTAAAGGAGATGTGGGATAATAAACCCCAAACAAAGAAACTGTTGCCTCATAAAATATTTCTAAAAACTTGACCAAACCTTTAGCAATTTCCCAAGTATCATTAGTGATATATTCTCTCCCCATATTTGCATTAATCCATCCCGAGAATTGAACTTCGTCTCGGATGACTGCCTTAAGCATCATATATGTAGAGTTCCATCTAACAGGCATGTCTAGATTATACTTATGAGGAGTTTTTTCTATTGCTATGCAATATCTCTGGTAACTACTAATTCGCTGATTAGAGTTACCAAGAAAAGAAATTGCATTGCGTAAAATCTCAATGGCTCCCTCACATCTCTTCATAGCACATTTAGCAATAAGATTAATTATATGGCAAGCACAACGTTGATGCAATAAAAAAGATGCAGCATATACAGAAAACAGAGGACTGAGGCTCTCCATTGCAGTTGTATTTGATGAAGCATTATCCAAAGTTACTGCAAATATCTTGTCGGTCAGACCAAATTCTGACACAACATTAAGTACAACTTGAGCTATGTTTTCACCAGTATGTGCTTCGTCAATTAATTCGAATCCTATAATTCTTTTCTGTAGTTCCCATTTTTTGTTAACATAATGAGCGACCACACTAATGTAGTCTTGCTTTGCCCGACCACTCCAGATATCAGATGTTAAAGAGACTGAAAAAGTGCATGTAGTAAAATCATCTTTTATTGTCTGAAGACTAGTTTTGCATAATTTTTTCATATCCCTAGATGTAGTTTGTCTAGAAACTGATTTGAAACTATGAGTATGCACACTTGGAATGTATTCGACAAAACCTTCAGACTCACCGAAACCTAATGGTAAATCATTAGAAGCAATTAAACGACAAATTCCTTCTCTATGAAGAGCAGGATCATAGGTGAAATTGCGTACCGTACCGTCGGGGTTGAACTTGAGCGTGGCCTGTGTCCCCGCAGACTGCTTGTCCGCCTTCTGGTGCATGAGGTTGT